>NC_140125.1:104003170-104239675 GCF_964035555.1 Netta rufina | reverse complement strand
TAAAACAAACAAACAAACAATAAAGAACCACCAAAAAAAAAAAAAAACACCGACATCCATTTTAATGAATATTTTTCTTATCCAGACAATAAAAGCATCAGGCTTAAGTATCAGACTTAAAGCTGTCAGGTTACTAGCCAAAAGAGATGTTAGCGTTTCACATAATCTAATGTATACTTTTAGGCAGTTTCATGGATCATTCAGATCCTATGATTTCTTTTTCATTTGGAATCTATTCCAGCCCCCATCATAGAGACCCAGTCTCTTTATTTGTCTATAAAGACTCCACAGCGGCATAGCCTGGGTTGTGTTTAGCCTCAGGATTCTTGTGTCAGTCTGGGTGATCCAGAAAGAAAAAAAAAGCTCTGAAGCTCAAAAGTACAGCAGACTTTTAAGGCCCATAAATTGGTTGTAAGAAAGCGCTCAAGAAGGTATTAGTAATAAGTTTGAAAGCCTCTGTGTTCAGCATTTTCTAACCAACATAAACATGAATTCTACCTTATTTCTCAGCATTCTGAAACTTTAATAGCTCTGAACTGCAAACATAACTAAATCTATCTTTTCTGTCCTTCTCCAGAGTACCTCCAACTCCTTTCATTCATTTTATACACTCTATAACAGACATATTTTTCTATTTCTTTGTCATGTATTTGTCTCAGTTCTGTGGATAAGAGAAATGATTCAATTACCTTAAGAAGAAGATTTCTAATAAATTTTATAATGAAATGGTAAGTGGCTCCCCTTTGCCTCCCTTCATTTTTTTCCCTTTTTATTTATTTATTTATTTATTTTTCTCTGTTGTTGGTCAGGACAGGAAAGAAATGTTACCACTGGAATTAACATTTGTGTGTGTGTATATGTGTGTGTGTGCATGTGTAAATAGAGACTGAGCAAGTGAAATAAAGATTTTATACTGTTTCCTAGAAAGAAAAGAAAAAAAAAGAGGAAAAGGAAAAGAAAATGAAAAAGAAAAAGAGGAAAAGGAAAAGAAAATTAAAAAGAAAAGAAAAGGGGAAAAGAAAAAAGAAGAAGAAAAGAAGAAGAAAAAAAGAAAAGAAAAAAGAAAAAGAAAAAGAAAAAGAAAAAGGAAAAAGAAAAAAAGAAAAGAAAAAAGAAAAAGAAAAAGAAAAAGAAAAAGAAAAAAAGAAAAAGAAAAAGAAAAAGAAAAAGAAAAAGAAAAAAGAAAAAGAAAAAGAAAAAGAAAAGAAAAAAAAGAAAAAGAAAAAAAAAGAAAGGGAAAAGGGAAAGGGAAAGGGAAAGGGAAAGGGAAAGGGAAAGGGAAAGGGACAAGGGAAAGGGAAAGGGAAAGGGAAAGGGAAAGGGAAAGGGAGAAAGGGAAAGGGAAAGGGAAAGAAAGGAAAAGGAAAGAAAAGGAAAAGGAAAAGGAAAGGGAAAAGGGAAAGGGAAAGGGAAAGGGAAAGGGAAAGGGAAAGGGAAGAAAGGAAAAGGAAAAGGAAAAGGAAAAGGAAAAGGAAAAGGAAAAGGAAAAGGAAAAGGCAGAAAAGGAAAAGGAAAAGGAAAAGATTTTGGGATCATATGTGCTCATAGTTGTAACTGGCCAGAGTTTTCCCTCAGATCAGTCTGTTGGAGCAGATGTTGGATTCATCCAAAATGGGATAGTAAGAGGTTTGGTCCCAGAACTCCCAGGTGAGTGGAGATGTTGATGGGAAAGCCTGCTCTGTCCCAGGCAGCTGTGTTCCCCTTTCCCCTGGCCATGCCTGCACTGGAGAAGGTTTTAGAGAAAATTTCTTCCATCAGGAGAAGAGTCAATGCAAAAATAAATGCAAGTCTTGAGTTTCAAACTGTGTTAACATCTGGATACATCCAAGCATGACTTCTGGATGGGATACTGCATGTTTCTTGGCACTACATTTTCCTTGTCCCCAGTGCTTCCTCCTCCTCAGAACTCACTGACTGATCCCTTGTGCACTGCTAAATGCAGTCACAGTTTGCCCTGTTTGGACTTTTCTATCAGCATTTAGGAGTAAGAAATTAACATTCTCATGTTAATGTGTGAGTCAATGGACCTGAACATTTTGTAGAGTTATTCTAGCATTTTCTCTCTTTCTGTGGTAGCTTTCTGTCCAGATATCTGTGCAGCAGAATGGCTTTCACACTTTTTTTTTTTTTTTTTAGCTAAAAATACTTGCACTCCTGCAAGGCTTGCAAAAACTTGTAGGTTCAGAAAGGGCTTACTAGTGGATTTACTATATGTGATGGCCAAAATTATTCTGTTATTATGACTTATTAACAGAATTAATTAATTTATATACATATATTATATGAACTTAATTTTTAATTATTTTATGAGTTAAGAAAGTAATTGTTGTCAAAAGTACATGACATAATTTCATAAAATATTTTATGAAATGCTTTATTTTTGTCAGCCATTTTCCACGCTGACTAAAACAATTTCAGAATTTTTAGGAAATGACTCTATATTTGGATGGTTATTTTGCACTCTGGTGGTTTCACTTGGTCATTTCAAGAGAAGCCTAAAAGTTTTCCTGCTAAACCTAAATTTTGGAGAGGTAAAAATAAAATAAATAAAATAACTAGTGGAAATATTATAGAAATCAGTTTAAAAATAACTTGCTGATCAGCTATGATACTTCATCTATGGAGAGCTGGATCATCCTTTGTGTCCCCACATGATGAAGCTTAATGCCTGTTTTGCTCCAAACTTGGTTACTTTCAGAGCTTTTCAAAACCTGGTAAGAAAGTTCAGCTGTTCCATAACATTTGTGATAAGATAAGCCATTTCCCTGTGGCCATTTTTCTCTACTATCACAGGGTAGAGAACCTAAGTCCTGGTGTTTTCAGAGGGCAAAGCCTGTTGGAGAGTTATTCTGTGTCTAATGGTTTCTTATTTTTCAGAGCACATTTCTGCCTTTTTCTACCCTAGAAGATATCCCTATTTAGCAGGTTCTGAAGAACCCAATGTGTTCAACCACCTTTTGAAAATGAAGAAAAAAATGTAGGTCTTTACTTTTTCTATTACAAAATGTAATTTTCTCATTCCACAAAAAAGTCAATATTTTATTTTATTCAATTAAAAAAAAAAAAAATTTCCATGTTTCAGACTTTCCTAAGGAAGGAGAATTGCATTTTTGTACTTTTATCTGATTTTGAGCATGCGTATTCACAGAGAAAAGTATTGACCTCATTTTCAACCAAGATTGCTATCTATTCTGAGGACCTGTGCAGCATCCTTCTCTGCCTCTCTGCAGTTTAACAAAAATAAATGCTAATTCAGACCTACATTTCTTATTTTTATGTAACAAAGAAATAATGTTTATAATTTGTGATTGTTTTTTACCTTTTTGTTTGTAGCACAGCTATTCCCTGCAATAGGTACATATTGCAGACAGAGGAAAATAACTTGATTCTAAGATAAAAGGTACAAAACCAATAGCCATCAGACACAGCAGCTAAGAGAGAATCCTAGCAGGCAGAAGAAGGTTAATGCACAGAATGTAATGAATTGTCTTAAAGGCAGTTTTAAGTAGGCTGCACTGAGGAGTTGTATACTGTAGCTGTAAATACTAGGGTGGGTGATTGAAATTCCTGCTGTAAGTGCTTTATATATAAATGTTTAGTTACTTATCAGCAGAATGAAAAAGGCCTGCTTTTTGGTGGCATCTGAAATAAAAAGCAGCTGCTGATGTTCCGGGAGCTGCCTTCCACCAAACAGTTTGTAACCACTGACTCAGCTCTTCAGGCTTAGAACTTTTTGAATCCTCAAGGGCATGTAAATATTAAATTTGCCAGTTGTAAGCACTGTGCACTTGAAAAGTATGCAGATAATATGCTTTGTGTTTTTTTCCCTACCTGCTTGCTTTTCTGTTTGTAATTCAAGATCTTGTAAAATTGTGGTGGAACATGTGTTTTAATTAGTGTAATCTGCATGTGCCTTCTCAGAAAAGTTTGTTCACAAACTGCTTTGAGTGCTTTTATAAATTGTCATGCTCATAAATTAAATGCAATAATTTGAGCACTTTTGGGGGATTATTTTTTATATTTTCATCATTACTGTACAGTCAGCAGCCTGCACAGATATACTCTGCTGTGAGACTGAACCTCACTGCATTAAAATAGGGGAATGTTTGGCTGTGTGTACATTATGGCAAATAATATCTGTATGTCCTTTGATTAACATGGAGTGGTTCTGCTGGTATTTCCACTGAACTGCCACTGGCATAAATGTCATGGATAGGTCTTATCACACACTTGGATTTGTGAGTCAGCTGGAAAATTTAGGATTCCAGTTGTGCTAGACACTTTGAAGGAGACCATCCTTGATCAAAAACAAAGTGGGTGTTAAATCAACAAAACAAGCTTCATATTTTCAGAAGAGCTCTATGTTCTCTTTTGACCTTACTCAGCCCTGACTGCTCTGTCTTTTTTTTTCTCCATTCCAGCCCACATTTTCTACAGAGGAATAATTTTAGTTTACTCCATGTTTTAAAGGAAGGAATGAGATATTGCACTGTGAAGAACCCTCCAAAAAAGACTTTTGCACTTAATGCAACCAAGCACCATCATTCAGCTCTTTCAGTCCTTTGCAGTCAGTGTCACAGTATGTAAAGAGAAACAGACATGTAATTAAAACACCTTCATTTTTTATTGATGCTAAAGGCAGAAGGAAAGGAGAGAGTGGTCTGGGAATCTGGCTGCTACACTCCACAGTTAGTAAGAGCACTTTACCTTTTATAAAGCAGCCTGGTCCCTGGAGCTTGAAGGATTTCACACCTGCACAGATCGTGACATAAGACTCATCATTTTCCAGTCTTTTCTTTTACAGCTAAGCTGGAAGCATGATCCTTGCAAGATGCTCTCAGAATTGATTTGCCTTGTGTCAATTATTTTGAAGCAAGGTGGCCACGTGAAGGAAGGGAGGACAGCTCATGCTGTCCCCAGAAGAAAGACTAAAGTAATTTTCAAATTATGCAACTGTGTCTGGTGATGACGCTAATGAGTTCCTTAAAAATGCAAATAGCAGCTCAGGTAGTGATTAACTTGTGTTATTGACAGACTAATCTTGAGTTCAAAAATATAACATGCTCTGACTTAGGCTCTCACATCTTTTCATAGCATATGTTTTGAAGTTTCAAGGTAGTAAGGGAAGATGAGATTGTGATTAAAAAAGGTTTCTGTGGTTGGAAACAGAGACAGCCTTCCATGTTTTCCAAATGGGACTGTGATTATGGGCATAAGGTAAGAAAGGCTTTAAAACCTTTAAGTTTCTAGGCAGCCTTATAGCTTTCTTGTTTATCAAATATTGCCAATGAAAAAATGACATTGAAAAGTGAAGTCTGCTATTGCCAAGCTTACAACATCTACTCTATTTGCTGTCAGATTGCATTGTATGTATTGTGCATCCTTTAACAGCACTTAGACATGCTGACACAAAATACAAAGATGATCCAATTACGTTTTCTGCAACTACATCTCATTTTGCTAATGCCTACAAATTAAGGGTGTCTATCACCCCTTACATGAGACAGAACACAGATAACATTTAAAATCTCATGGATTTTATAGTGTACACCACTTAAATACAGGAGCAGTCCTAATCATAAACAGTTGACGTGTAACTCATAAACTGTCTAGCCAATATGAAAATGCAACCATGTAGTGCATACAGAAATGATTCCTCCTTATTGTTATTTATTAGTGGTAGTATTATTTATTTGTTGCCATTTGTGTAATTTATTTACCATAGGCAGTTTAAATGTACAACATCAGTGCTGATCTACTTACAGAGTGATCAGTGTGTATATATATATATATGTATGTATGTATTTTTTATCTTTTTTTCCAGACTGACTTGCCATAGGTAGAAAAACCTAAAAAATCCAATGAACCTTTTCAGGAGTCAGATTATTGAAGAACACTCTTCTGGAAGGATGCTATTTGTTACTATTTAACAGATTTGTATGAAATATGGAAACCACAGAGAGTAAAAAAAAAAAAAAAATGACTCATTTGTACTTTGCCAATAGTCACTGAGTAGGATGGCAAAATCTAACACCGTAAGCAGTGTTTCATTAGCCGCGGAACTGCAGTTGAAAGATGTGTGATCCAATGGGTCACATGATGTGGGATTTCATTGAAACAGCTTTACTCTAGGGAAAAAGTAAGATATGAGGGATTCCTGAGGAAAAAAAAAGTGCATTTGCTTCCATCTTGTACCTTATTGCTGGACATTGTCTGCTAGTTTTCTGGGGGGTTATCATGCTCATTCCCACTCATGGCTACACACACTGAGTTGGCAGAGCATTTGCTTTGCCGTTGTCACTGGGACTGAGACACCTAATGTGAGAGACACCTCTTCTCAGCATGTTGGGCACATTCCTTCCTCATCTATCCTCTCCAAGCAGCTTCTTCCATTAAGAAACAATGGTTGCAGATGGACAGTCCCGAACTTTCTTATGTTCCTGCAGCCCTCCCAGTAGGCCTTTTGAGGAGGAATAGAAGGAAGGGTGAGGAGAAATGCCCCAATGTGCCTTTTGCACAGTGGTGAGGCTAAGAGTTTTGAGAGCCTCTGGAACTTTGTTTGATTTGAAAATATCAGTTACTTTGATATTTTCAGCTGCATTTAAGAATTTTGCACCAAATGCTGGTAGATTTCAGGAGTGACACACTGGGAGAGTTTGTTCCATTTGCTCCTTTTTTGTGTGTGTGTGTTTTTTTTTTTTTTTTTTTTTTTTTCCATTAGAGTCATGGAGATGATAGGTTTAATTTTTCAGCTGAACAGTTATTTATGTTTCTTCTGTGATTTCCATGGGAAGAGTACATCTCTCTATTTCACTTGCCTTTGAAGAGGAATCTGAATTACCTTAGTGTCAAACAGCTCAACTGTTTTACTTTTTTTTTTTTTGTTTTCATCTTTATTTTTATTGCCATTAACATGGTTACATATGGGTAACCGTATGGTGGGATACAAGAATCAGATGGCTGGCCAGAAGTCTGGCATCTGCAGAAATTAGTTTATTAGGCCAGGTTTCCAAATGGAAAACTGAATCTTTAGCAAATGAGTAATTATGGAACACATGAAAGTCAGAGTTGGATAAAATAACCCAGTGTTTGTCTGCTCCAAAGAGCACCCTAAACTCACCTGGACATTTTGAGAGGTAACATATCAGCCTCAGCTCCAGCACCAGGAATCTGCTGCATGAAAATAGCTGGATCTGTGAAAAAGAGTATTAAAAACATTATAGCAAAGTTGACTTCTTGGTGACACTTCAATGTCATAGAATCTTAGTCATAAAAAGTAACCCCAAGAGGCATCAGCCCAGTAATAAAGACATTGTTATAATAAACACAGCACAGATGCTGAGAGCTGCTTACACTACACGCAGTGGTATGTCCTCTAGTCAAAAGTTTTGCTGCTGCAGGATTGATTTTTTGCAATATCTAGTGCTTATTTTCAGCATCCCAAGGGATATTTCTTTTCTCCTTTTCTTCCATTGTAAGTTTCTTTCTAATATTTGTCCTACATTTCTCTATTTTTGGCAACATAATAACAGCAAGAGAAAGTCTCATTACCTGTACTCAGACTCCCATCTGTATAATTCCCCTTCAATAAATGTTCCCTCTTCATTTCTCAGCCAAGCAGTAAGAAATGCTTAACACTTTTAATGATAAAATGAACTCCCATCACTCAGTCTGTCTTTGCTGCAGGAATGCTGCTTTGCTGCTTCTCTTTAGAAGCAGCTTCAGCATTAGCAACAAACTCAAAGGAATTGAGAGAATACAAAAGCCTGCATGGTTTTCAGAGCAAGAGAAGCTTGAGATGGCTAAAGCTGAGGTACTGGGAGGTGTATGAAGGAGATGCTTTGCTGGAGATAAAGTTTCTTACTTCTTTACCTGCAGCATCTCTAATTCCCTGAAGAAATGATTCTCTAGTGACCAACATGCAGAGGTGGGGACATTGGTGTTGTTTTTGTTTGTTTCTCTTTTCTGAATTTCTCTCACTTATCTAACAGGGCTGTACAGGAAGTATGATTTGCTGTAATATTTCTGGTTTTGAAGAAAAAAAAAAAACATAAGTTCTGTCTGAAGTTGTCTCCAGAGTATTTCTGAAGCAAAGACTGATTGTTGGTGTTTCCAGAATGAAGTATGTTCTGTACAATCGATATTTCTGCATTAAAATATTGTATTTTTCAAGAGTTGCAGTGCTGTCTACCTCTGAGTAACACTGAGAAGAGTGTCCTGATTTGAAAGGTCTGCTGTGTTCATGGTGTCTAGATTAGTGACTCACCCCTGGGGTGTCAGAATCAAGGCCATCACTCTCCTTCAGGCCCATCCCACCACCTTGAGAGCCAGCTGTTCTGGGCATGGGAAAGTCCTGGCTTCCTTTAGTTACAGAGGTTTAGTTACAGAGTTACACAGTAGAGCAGTGGGGACCAGCAACCGTGGATGGCCAGCCCAGGGAGAGTATTTCCTCTGCACAGCCAAAAACCTGAAAAGTCAACTGCGAAGCTTACACATCTGCCTTGCAAACAGGGCTCAAGTGTAACTGTAATGGGGGAACTACTGAAACATTTTCTTTCATCAAATATACCAAGTCCACAGGAAAATGTGTTGTCAGATGTTGTTTTTTCAATGGGTTGTGAGAAATCCAGAAATGAGTGAATACATGTTCCTCTTCAGTATAACATTTTTTTGCATCCTAGATTTGGACTGGAAAGGGTAAAAATCTAAATAATTTGGGAGATCTGGCTCGGACTTCACCTTACAATCTGTCAAGTCCTGACATTAAGTTGAGCTTGAACATCTCTGTTTTATGATCAACTACTGCAGGAAACGGCTCTTAATAGAAACACCACTTTAAAGAACTATTTTTCATAATAATGATGTCCTGTAATAATGGAAACTTCATTCTGATCAAGCCCAATGCCAGACAGATCCATAAGATTTTGGATTGTATCCGTAAATTATTTCAGTCAATCAAATTATTTTTTCTTCTACAAGATTTGGGAAAAAATGTGAGGAATTTTTTATTTAGCTAGGCCAGAAGTGGAGAAAAATGAGTGTTGTTTGTTGCTGTTGTTGTTGTTGTTTTGTTTTGCCTTTTTTTTTTTTTTCCATTGTTTAAATTTCATCTCTCATAGAAAGTTGAAGAGGAGAGTTGAAATGCTACTACTTCTATCCACACCAGATTGCCATTTACTGCAGCACTGAGTAGTGCAAAGGCTGGGAATTCATTCAGCAAGAGACTTTCAGTGGTGTGCAGAAACATGTTGCAATAGAGAAAGCTGAAAGCAGAGGACTTTGCATATGGAAAAAATCAGGATGGGTCAGAAGCCGAACATTCTGAGTTGACAATATGGTATCTTTTGAAAACCGACAAAGCCAAATGTCACTCGGAGCAAATTAACAGAACTATATAATGCAAGACTATTTAATGCAGTGCAACTATTTCTCGTTACTCAGCACTGATCATGCATTTACTAGAGTACACCAGCGTGCTAAAGCATCACATTCGAAAAATGAGGCAAAGAAACTGGAAACAGCTTAGTGGAAAGCAAGCATTATAAGACACTTTGAAAATGTGACCTATAAAGAAAGGTAGAATGAACCAGGCTCATTTAATTCATAAAGGAAAAGATTATGGCAGGACATGATTACAATTTCCTAATATATAAAAGATTGGTCAGCTAATATGTCAGCTAATGGCAGGGCAAGAAAAAAAATGGAAAAAAGTGCAGCACTGCAAATTTGGGTTGCATTTTAGTAAAAATTTTCTCTGTAAAGTGATAATAAAATGCTGGTACAGGTTACAGATGGAAATGATATACTTTCTACAAGAACAGATTGTACAGACATCTTCCATGGATGATTTGGGTAGTAATGGAGGACAAATTGGATAACTTAAGTCAAATTGGAAGACTGGGGTTCGGTGCTCCAGAGCACTGTGATTATGCTGGGGAAAGGTGATTATACCTGTAGAAAGGGGGTGGAAGAGAGAGAGAGAAGGAAAAAAAAAAAAAAAAAAAAAGATGGAAAGCAACAAATCGTCATATCATAGAATCATTTTGGTTGGAAAAGACCTTTAAGGTCATCAAGTCCAACTGTCTAACACTACAAGTTCACCACTAAACCATATGCCTAAGCACTACATCCACAGATCTCTTAAATACCTCCAGGGATGGCAATTCCACCACTTCCCTGGGCAGCCTGTTCCAATGCTTAACCACACTTTCCATGCAGAAATTCTTCCTGATATTTAATCTAAACCTCCTCTGGTGCAACTTGAAACTGTTGTCTCACATCCTATCACTTGTCACCTGAGAAAAGAGACTGACACACTCCTTTCAGGTAGTTGTAAAGACTGATGATGTCTCCCTTCAGCTTCCTTTTCTCTAGACCGCACACCCCATTTCCTTCAGCCAAATTCTGCATTTTGTTAGGTGATCATAGGAAAAAAAAAGTATTCCTAATCTAGATGGTTGAACTTAGACTCCTGCTCTGTCACAGCCTTGGCATGCATCTTGCTCCTGCTGTCTCTCCACAATTTTTCCTATGGAGAAGGAAACAAGAACAGGAACTGGAAGTTATTCATAACTTCCTTATTTACATCAGTATTATTTTAACTGAATTCTAATTTCTTTACATGTTTGGCAGCTCTTTATGTGCTCCTCACATCCCATTCCCATTTCCCTTTCCATTTTAGCCAATCAGGCAGATGTTTCTTATTGTAATATATATATATATATGAAACAGAAGTCTGAATTCATCTCTTTGCTCTACTTTATGTAAGGGTTAAACCATTGATGGAGGTCATAGGTCTGGCCTTGAAGTCCGAGCTTCAGTTCAAATCTGCTAACAAATTTGCAGTGCATCGATTCTCCAGTAAAAAAGAAAAAAAAAAAGAAAAAGAAAAGAAAAGAAAAAAAAAGCATGATATCCATTGCACACCATTGTGCATGAACTTGCAGCAGCATCACTGTCAGAACTGTGGATCTGGTTATTCAGTGCTAATGTTTTTGCATGTTGCTTTGAAGACTCAAACCAGAAGAATTTTTCTACATTCATGATCCACAGAGTCAGGCAAAGACTATGTCCCCACTAATCGTATCAACTCCTTCCCCACCTCAAACATGACAGTTACAGATCTATGACAGATGCATGTTTCTGCCTTAGATTTTGTAGCTTTACCATATTTCAGGGTAGGAACGTTGATTTTCTATATCACAGTGCAATGAATTTTTATTATTATTATTACTATTATTTTGAAAATATAAATATTAAAGTGTGGTGATTTAAGAAATCCTTCATAGAAAGAAAGTGCACATTGTATGAAATATATAGCATTGCTAAGCTTAGGAAGAACACCGTTCCTCCTCAGTTTAGCTGTTAATGATTAACAGAATGAAATTCTCTTCAGAAAGTATACGGTTAGGTCTCTTCTTCATTGGATTTTGACCTTTTAAGTGGTGTAAGTGAAAAAGCATTTTTATAGAAGTTGTGAAGCTGGAGTTAAGTTCTGACAATGGCACTGCAAGTCAAAGGTTCCCAAACTGCTATGCACCATTAGCATGATTCTAGCTATGTGAAACCACTGTGGCAGAGAGCCAGCAGCACCGGGTGCTGTTGGTGGTATTCCTAGCTGCTGCTGCTGCTGCTGCTACCCATCATTGCTGATGATGGTATTCACATTTAACACTACTGCTGATGAAAGTACCTGCAATTACTACAACTGCTGATGGCAGAAAGAGTTTGTTAGCCCAACTGTAAATTACTTCCTGAGGCTTAGTTGCCAACTTATTTTGTATTGTGAGCAAAATGCAGTCTCCTGGCACTTGGAAAAAGCTACATTAAGCAAAAGTTATTAAAAAAGACAGATATTATAAGATTAAACCATATTGGCTCCATAAACAGAAATGTTTGAATTTCAGTGGCTGATACTGTGTGAGCCAGCTTGAGCCTTGTAGCAGCATAGTTTGATGCGGTGCCCAAGATAATCTGCCTCTTGGCAGAGTTGACAGCAAAAGGCTATCCTGAGTCTAGATTTAATTTGATTTATCTGAATGGCTCTTTTCTTCACCATGGGAAGTTATGAAGTTGGATTAGCATCAAGTTGGGGATTTCTGCATCATATTCAATACATTTTGTGATACAGATTGATAAGAAAACTTTCTTGACTTAAGGCAAAAATGAAACCTGTGTTACAAGCAAGGCTAAAACTTGGGTCTTCATACTCTGTTAAAGTCTTTCTGTACAATGTATGAAATATTACTTATTTCATAGTAATTTCAATAATTGATATATTTTTATATTAAGCTTTCAGGAGTTAACATGCAGACTGATGAAAACCTTCTCCAGAAACACACAAGGCAAAATGGGCTCCCAGGTTAGGCTGATCCAGCCAGCTTCCTTTAGTGAAGATAAGACTATAAGAATGTCTGTATCCAGTCAATCCAAAGATTGATTTAAACCAGTGTCCTCTTTACAATAGTAGATAATAGCTCATATTTGTGAAAGAGTACATCAGTGGGGATTATAAAACATTTGCAGTAGCCCTTCTGCTACTATTTGTGAGATGCTTTAAAGGCCCAGATGAACAGAGCTTTCACAATACAATCTAGTATTTGGGCCTAGCACTTGTGTCAAAGCCAAGGAAGGAGACAGCATTTGGCTGCAAAGAGAAACCTATGCAGCTCCTATGTTAGTTGAATGGTTCATCTGTGTCTTTGCCACAATTTCATTGCCTGTTTATACTTCTCAAGACATGGAGAACAGTTTTTAACAAGACCATTTTTTGCTGCTCCTCCCAGTCACCTTGAGTGCAATCATGAAGCAGTGAAGATCTTTATCTGAAAGCAGAGGTTGGACTTGCTGGGTTAAAGTAGGAAAGGTGAGACAGAGAGGTATATGATTACTATGCTATAATCATCACTCTTGGTTCTTCATGTCCTGCTCAGAAACAGATCAAATAGATTGATGGATTTTTCATAGAAAAAAATTACTTGCTTTCAAATACATCAGTTTGCTTTGTGTTCCCTCCATGAATCCCTTTGAAAATGTCAAGGAACTTGAAATTTCAAAACAAGATATAGCCACACATTTTTGACAGATTATATAAAACAGAGTAAGAGAAACAGAAATGAAATTGTAATTGTAATTCTTACTCCAATAATTAAAGTGAAAGGAATACTCCAAGCTATATTTATTTTATGGGGAAACAAGCTATTAAAAAGCAATTTACAAGTCAGAATAAAACATGTCTACTTGACACTTCACAACAAAACAGGGATCAGGAGTACTTTTCCTAGTTAAACACTACAAACGAAAGCAAAAGATTTATAAGGAATAAAAAATACAGGATAACAAGAAGTGTTAGCCCACCAACTGTCCTCTCACATTTTTTTTTTTTTTTTTTTTTTCCATTTAACAGATCATCTGGAGCTTAAAAGTAAACCAATAATTGTGACATATGGGTGCAAGCTTGTTTGAGCCACTGTGCAGCAAGCAGAAAACTGTAGGCTGTTAATGCAAGTACATGTACATTTTAATGTCTATGTGAGTGGCCAGGCAAGTAATTTGCAGCTTTGTGTGTTTTCCTTAGCACATAAATACAGTCACACTTGAGACAACAGAGCAAAGCTAAATCCCTGTCAGCAGGTGCTGTGTTCCTGGGAGAAATACCATATACTGCTAAAAGATGCTTGCACTCTAAACATAATGTTTAAATGTAGGCAAATGTCTCCTTGTTGCATATCTTTGGTTATAATTCTTTTGTGCTTGGAGGCTGGCTAGGAATTGAAATTGCTGTTTGGATAATCATAGCTTACTTTGGATAGTAATGCAGGATTCATGCTATTAACCCCCTACATCTCTTTGGATGTACAACATTAAAAGCTCCTTGCCAGATGCAGTTAACTATTGGACAAATGGCCTAACAAAATGAATGCTTCCAAATAAATACTGAGTTTAAGCTGCAAAGAAAGACAGGTTAAGATTTCATTTTACTTCTATGTGTTCTTTTGAGTAATTTATAACTTTTCCAAGTGATCACCTTTCAGCTTGAAGTTTTGCATATCTGAACTCAACCAGAAAACAAAACAAAACAAAATACAGCTATGGAAAATATCAGGAAAACGCTTCAGATATAAGCATGTTAGGAAAGGAGCTGAGAAAGCATTTCTTCCATTATTGCTCTTGGGTTTTTATTTATTTAAACAATACTATTTCCTAGGCAACTTTTGTTGGATGCCTGAAAATTGACAAGTGTATAAACACCAGTTCAACAAAATGCATTTAATCCCACACTTATTCAGAAAATCATTTAGATGTGTTGAAATCCCACTTTTGTTTCAATATATGTTTTTTTAAGTACCTATATCTACACACTTCTCTGAATAAAGATTGATTATTGCATTGAATATCTAGAGTTACATGTACTCTGTTCTCCTTATAGATACTTCGTTTAAACAATATGTTTTCTATGTCTTAAAGTTAATTCTCTTTCAGTCTTATTGGTGCTGGACTGCTAGACCATATGTATACTAGTCTCATACATATCAGTTGTGATAAATAGTCCTAAAGGCTAGATTAGGGACATAAATGGTCAGTCCAAATATATTTTGACTTTGGTGTACTGTTGATACTCTCTTCTGATACAAGTGAATTTTTGGAATTTATAAACTTTTATTTTGCACGCATTTTTTCTGCTATATAATGATATTGAATGATAGTTTCTGTTTTTGTTTTCTCTATTTAACGTGAATGCATCTGGTACAAATATCAAGTCCCAAGCATACTGGAAGACAGAGCTAAAATCTTGGATCTGATCAAATGTAAATATACATATGGCAGAGGCCTCTATCTGACCTAATAATTCTAGACTTTCAAGGCACTGGGGAGAAACAAGCAATTTGAGGATGTTCTACATGATAGTTTTTTTAGATATTTAGTTTTTGAGGAGATGAAGATTTCCAAACTTGTGCCATTATACCTACAGGAGTTCAGTGAAGTAGCACAACATCTCTCAAACATTTTGTATACATTTGTGTGAAAAAGCTCAAAGTTGAAGTTTATCTTAAATGTATTGTAGTCTGTGTGAATGTATGAGACAGAGTCCAGAGGAGCTGCCCCCACAGTCAAACTAAAGCAGGACACGTTCCATGGCTGTGTGAGTTCCCATTGCTGACTCTATGCTTTGGTAGGTTATGCCCTTTATTATTGCACTGTGAGCTCTGCAGAATTTTCTTACAGAAACTAGCTTGTATATGTGTGTCTTGTCAGATTATTGCAGTTCTGTAGTTACAACATACAGGTTCAAGCCCACTAGGCACATCCTTACAAGAGACTGCATCATTGACATGGCTGCATCATTGACGGGGGTGTTAAATTCGAGACGTTCTTTTACACTTATTCAAATCTTGTGCCTCATCAACCTAGAAATTCTGTGATTCTGTGATTCTGTGATCATGTGTCTATGCCTCCCAAATGCAGATCTCTGGTGAATTTGGCCTCAAGAGCAGGTGGCTAACACATGTGTCATCTAAAAACAAAAGCCTGAGTAGGTCATCCAATCTGTCTTCCCATAAATCAAAGTTACTGCATTTAACACATCTTCTATCATGATCTCAATTAATCTAGTTACATTAAATCAACTCAGTCTTTAAAGCTCTGAGTCTCAGGAATAGTATGAGCAACAATGCTTCCAACAAGCGAGAGATGGCAAAATGCTGACCAGATGAGATATGCCATACCATACCAGACAGATAGTGTCCAACACTGCACAGACTCCCAAGAGTCATTGCCAGTTTGAATGGAAAAGGAAATACCTTCCTGTTCCCAAACATGAAGAAATGTTTGCCTGCAAGTTTCTAAGCAAGAAATTCCTTTAGGCTTTTAAAACATTTTGTGCTACAAGGTGCAGCTTGTTTGACTGCTTTGACCAATCTTTAATTCTTCAAAGGAAGACAAAACAAGCTATCCTACGACATGCCTAACCAGCTTGCACTGGAATTGAACTGGGAGCAGTGGAAATCTTTTTCTGCCACCATTGTTTGCAGACGTACTATCTGAAGCTATAGATGTACTTAAAGTCACCACTTTAATAGAAAAGGAAAGCTGTAAGAAGCATTTTGAGGCTATTAGACCATCTGTTCTCCTTCTGGCCTAAGGAAGAAGGCTTTGAACATGGAAATTCTAGTGGAATAGGGGAGTTTTATTCAGCAGGTTCAGTTAATATTAATATTTCAGAAGACCTTGTCTTTCTATGTGTCAGCCAATGAGAAGAGAACTGGGACTTTAGGAAATCAGACTTTAATTACCACCCATGCTATAACATTTCCACATTCTACCATGCATTCAGTTTCCCATATGAATAAGAGGGAGTTGTCTTCTTATTTCACTAGGGTTATGGAAACATGGAATATGTTAATGTGTGTGAAATATTTAGGAATTACAATTCTGTAAGCCTCTGAAGTACCAGCTAGAGAGAATCTAAAACGGAGGAACAAAATAAATGGCATGGCAAAGGCTCTTGCTGTTCCTACAATTCAGATTCTCAGCAGGGCATCTTACCAGTGAATTTCCACTCCTTTGGCTCTGCAGGTGTTCACAACCATGCCATTTTCCTCTTGCTTTCACTTGCTTTCTTTTTCTTATACAGAAAGTAATAGAATTTAAGCCAAAAATCTCTACATGACAAATGCACAATGGAACTGAGAGTAAAAAGAAAATAAAATGGAGCCAGGGCTATCTACTCTTCATTATGTCTTGAAAGTTAGATGATAAATCATAAATGAATTAAGGGAAGTAGAGAGCACTGAACAGTCAAAGTAGTCAGCTTTTCACAGCTGTTATCTCTGATGAAATCTGTATTTAAAATAAGGTCAAGGTACATCAGACCTCAAAATTAGCATGCATTTGAAGATTACATCTGATAAAGCACAAAAGGAAAACAGATAAACATTTACAGATTTTCTTTTGCATTTCTGACTGTGAGTTTTCCTGTGTGACTCTTAGTCTATAATGATATTATCCATGCACTCTGAGGTGAATGAAAATTGAGAGTGAATATCTACATCCACTGTTTCACTTCCCTAACCTCTGTCATAAGCAATTCCCTACTACAGGTACAAGAGTGTACATTAATTGTTGTGTCTGTCTTTTTTTCTATGGATACTTTATAAATGGCACTCAAAGAATCTGAACTGCTTTAAAAACAGCTGTTATATGGTCATCTGACAGTCAAAGAAACTTAATAGTATATCAATTGTCCTTTTTATTTCTTAATTTCCCTCTCTTTTTCTGCTTTTTTCATTTTTTGTCTTGTTTTTCTTATTCTTCTAATTTATTTATCTATTTATTTTTAATTTTTATTTCTTCAAGGATTTTAGACAGCAGTAGTAAAGAAACTAAATGTGAAAACACAACAGAACTCAAAAACTGTATTTTGAAATCTGATAAATGAAAAATGGGCATGGTATCAAATTTAATCACATTTGAATTCGCAAGTTGTTGAGAGCAGACACTGATTTATGATCTATCAACAGTCAGATTCTGTGACTGCTTTATACACATATGAGTGGATGGATGGATGGATGGATGGATGGATGGATGGATGGATGGATAAACAGACAGTGAAATAATGTTGCAAATTACATGGCACAAGACCTATTTATAAATGATAGCTCATCCAACTCATTTAAAGAAAAACTGGAGATTTTTGTCAGAGCAGATCTCTGGGAAATCTTTTACAATATGGAAAGCTTTCAGAAAACTAAAACATCCTGTTATTCCTTTGTGTTCTAATGTTGTTTCTCAAAAACTACAGCTAAACAATCCCACTTTGAACACAGTATGCTCTGAGTATAACAGACTGGAAGGAGGGGGTTTCATGTTAATATTGTGCACCAAAGTATCACACAAAAGCATTACATTAAAAATAATCCTTTCTTCTAATTCATACACAGAATTTGGCAGCACATATGCTCATGAGCATTAAGAAAACAAGAGATGCAAGAACATGAGAGATGGAGTGAGGAGGAACCTGAGCAAGTGGAATAAAGATAAAAAGAATA
Organism: Netta rufina; assembly: GCF_964035555.1. Classification (NCBI taxonomy): domain Eukaryota; kingdom Metazoa; phylum Chordata; class Aves; order Anseriformes; family Anatidae; genus Netta; species Netta rufina. The sequence continues at coordinate 104,221,628 of NC_140125.1, read as the reverse complement.
ATTTAAATGGCACTGAAAAGAACAGAACTTATCAGCGGATGCCCACAACTGACCATAAAAGAAAAGAGAATTGGCACAGCCTATCCTGCTAGTCAGTTCTTTTTATATTAATATGCAAAAATCCATTGGGCCTCCTGGGGTGTCATAGAAAAAAAGGCTGTTCAAGTTGAAGTTTACATATTAATAAAGAAGAATGGTATTCTTGATTATTGTTCTGACCCTGCTTGCTCTGCAAAGCAGGGTCTTTCATGTCCATAGACAGGCTGGGTGCAAGCATTTAGCCATGCTTGCAACTGTGGTGGCACCAACCTGGCTGTGAGGCTGAACAGTCTCCTATGGTTCCTTGAGAAACCCCGGCTTTATAGAGATATAGATCCCCATAAGATGTCCAAAAAATGTGAGCAAAATCCCCAGAGGTGGTACTGAGCTCCCATGGAGCCACGTGGGACTGTGCTTTCAGGAGTCTGGCTAGAAGCTGAATTGTTTTATATCCATACTGAGCCCAGATTTTCTGAGCATAGCACCTACTGCAGTGCTTTTGACCAAGTTTCGAAGTGCTGATCTCTTTTGGCACCTTACATTCAACTACTTAAGTTTCTCCATCTGTTATAAGGTGATATCTAAACTTTCTTAATTTCCAGACTGAAGCCAGTAATGACACTCACATACTGTGATAATAGCTCTCTATAATTTAATAATAGTTAATATTGCTTTTAATTCATCTTGTGATTAATATTCATTTCTGCTGCCATTGTGTGACTAGCCCTAGTGACTTCTTTACATAAATAATGTCATATTTTCCTTCTTCTAAGTGCTGCAGGATCCTATCTTAAAAGTGACAATAAATTTCAGTATATTTTCTTGATCTACAGAAAGATTTTTATTATTATTATATAGATACATATATTTTTATTAAAAACAAACAAACAAACAAACAAAAACAAACAACAGAGCTGCCAGATTATTTCAGTGGCCAGACTTCATCTATGTATGTATGTATATATGTATCTATGTATCTATCTACTTATTTAGATTGATTTCACTGTTTGTTAATTGTGTCAGCATAGACATCATACCATTTAGTATAACTTAAAATCCTAGCCATTGTAGCTAATGTCTGGGCAAATACTACAAGCCAACCAATATAGTTTCTGTAAAATTTTAAAATGTATGTGTTCGGCTATGTTTTTGTAAATCACTATAGTCCCATTGAAATTGATGGTTGCAGTAGCTTGCAGGTTTTGCTGCTATTTATGATTAAAATCCATATTAAAAGTGAGCAACTCATAAAAAAATAAAAAATAAAAAAAATTAACCTGACCTTTAAAGAGAAAGACTACGTTATAGAATTTATGTCTTAACCAACCTGGAAAAGAAATTAATAGCTCAATATGTCTACATATACATTATTCATAGTTTTTCAACTTAAACTGCTCTTAAGTTTACACAAGTAAGTAGAAAACATGTCTAAACAATCAGGAAAGAGCATTTCTCTGTCTCTTAAAAGGCAAAAACCTGACCTGTCTTCCCAGAGAGGAATTTCAAGTCCCCTTAGCATGGATTGACAGTCTGGATGGATCACGTCCTGGTGGACAAAATACAGTACATCTTGGGCCACAAGCAAGTGTCATGAATTCTGATTTTCATATGCATTTTGTGGGTACTTTGTTGCCAAACTGTAGTCAGTCCAAGCTGGCAGTCTGGAAAGGAGCCAGACTCTCTAATGTTGCTATTAATCTCACATTGTAAATGACCTGTGAATGTTACAAAATTTACAGACTTGGACATCTAAAGTACATCCTTCAAAGGTTTGTGGTGAATGTGTATTGCCTTTATCAATTTGATTTCACTTAGATTTTAGTCAGGTAAGGGATTGTATTTTATTATTTTTATTATTATTTTAAGTTATAAGTTATGACCTCTCATCGTTTTGTTGATTTTGCAATGTGATGATGATAAGTCTAGCTATGTTGTTTCTGACCTTTTTAGTAGAAACATTAAGCACTATGTCAATTAGTAAGGACAGGCTGCTGTTTAGTGTACCCTGAGAAGGAGAAATATATTTGGGTTGTACATGCAGAGAAACAGGAAACCTGCAAAACTTAATAGCAACATTTGGGAGGAGGGGATGAGAAATATTAGGAATGAGTACTCTGCTACAGGTCTGTCTGAATCAGATCCTTCTAAGCATATGAGACCATCTTGATTGCCTTGCTGTACCTAGTAAGGTCTTGGATATACTTTGCAATAACATTTTTAGTAATGTTTCTTATGGTACAAAGCACCTCACAGTTCCTAAGTGAATGAGGGTCTAACCAGCAACCTCTGGTCATGTCACTGAAGAACAATCCAAAATAACAGCAAAGCTAGCTGACATTTATGAAATGCTTTGGCCAACTGTTCTACATTTTCCCATGCTTCATTGTTCTTTTACAGATAAAAACAAAAAATAAAACAGAAAGCACTTTCACAGTCAGAACTGCGATGTAGTTGTATGGCTGCTTATTTATTAATTTCTTTATTTTTTAAAGGCTTCGCAGTAACTGTAGACAGTTGCTCACAATGATCCTACAGGAGCCTGACAGAAAGCCAATTTATTTTTTCCTTGTGACCTGCCCTGTGTTTGCATGTCAGCCATGTGATGTGCCAGTGAAAAAGAGCAGCTGGAGGTTTAGTAACATGTGAGGGATAGGGAAAAACACATTTAGCAAACAATGGCAGTTCAACATGCCTCAAACTTCTATAAAGGACCAGTATTCCAGAAATGGCAATTGGTATATGGTATTTTGCCATCTCCTGTATTAAAAAAGAGGTATTTTATAATTCCATCAAACATAGACTTTTACCTGTTAGCAAATTGTTTGTGGTGCAGGAACACAGAATGATTTCTGAAAGCCTGGCTGACCTCCTGGGGTGTTATGAGAGGAATATGAAATGGGAACATACCCGTGTTCTGAAGTGCCTTCCCTCACCACTCTATTAGAGATGAATGAGGGCTAGTGACAAAGTTATCACGGGAGTAACAAAAACAACAGCTACAGTCAGTATGCAGCTTGCCTGGGTGCTGCCTGCCACCCCTGGTACCCAACTACCTTCTGCCAATGACATCTTGTCAGGCTAACTATGACATTTTCATTGCTCTTTACCCTAAAGAAGCAGTCTGCTGCAAAAAGGTGTACTTTAAATGCACTGAACTCTTGATAAATTATGGAGGTTATTAATATCCTTGAGCTTTTTATGTACTTTATATATATATATATATATATATATACACACACATACACTGGCACGTTGTGTCATATTTCTCCTGAATACAACCTTCCCTTGGCAAATTGCTTTGGGAAGGAAAAGTAAACCTTATTTACTTGGTAATTTCGAACATATTACAAGAACAGTGAGGTTGTTTTGCAAGGGGAATTCTTAAAATGTATCGCCAGCCAAATATCTCACTGTGGTCAGTTTTTCCTTAATTTAGTGCTTATAAAAGTAAATGCAACTAGAAACAGCAACAACTGAAACCCTTCACATTATTGAGCCCTGTTCGTTGGTTGTGCTGCAGGCTTGCCTAGCTCTCGTCATGGGTGCCTCCCAGCTTCATTGTGGTCTTTGTTGCAAGTCAGTCCTTCAGGGCTGAGATAGAGAAACATCCTGGGAGAATGGGTGGCTATCTGTACCTCCTGGTGGAGAAAACAGGGTGGGAAGGAGTCTTGAAAAGGTCACTTCATCCTTGCTTCTGCCCCATGGCAGCATCAGAAATACCCAGCTCTTCCTCAGGCCTGCTGGGTTTCAACTGTTCATAAAACTCCTTCCTTAGCAGTCATCCACTCTCCTACAGTCACAAAGCACTTTTTAAAAATACATTTTGACCTAAATAAATCTTGAGGCAATTTTATTCTCAATACTTCATCCTATCCACTCACTGTTTGAAGAGATATTATTTCCTCTCTGTCTCTCTCTCTCTTTTTTTTTTTTTTTTTTTTTTTTTTTTCTCCATCAGGCTTTTTTATTTTTATTTAATTATGTATTTATTTGAAGGTTGTTTGTATGTCCTCCCTTCATCCTTTATCTTCGTTAAGCTTTTCTGTTCTTGAAATGCACAAGTTCCTCAAAAAAAAAAAAAAAAAAAGACAGAAAATGAGAAGATGTTTTGAAAATACTTACAGGAGAGAATAAGAACAACAACGACAAAAATGAGAAAATATAACTGGTAATGAAAGATGTAATCCAATAGAGCAATATCTAAAACACCCTATTTTATTTCAAGTCTAAAATTTGCCTTTTGTGTCAAACTCCTGTAATAATTAATTTATCCTGGAGTTAAAGTATATACTGCACAAGTGCAAAATCTGGTAACCTAATTTAATAATATAATCTAATATAATCTTTAGAACAGAAAAAATAAATGCATACTAGAATTCAAAAAATACATCATGTAAGCTAATATCTGGTTCTAACACTATCCGGAACAAATTATACTGACTAGAAAATATTATTTTTATTGTCATTGAGCTGTTAAATTCAAGGAGATTATTTCTGATAGCGGTTTCCCATACTGAACTTTCCCATTTTCCATTGGCATTTTGGCCACTGATTTTCTCTTACAAATGCTCCTACTTAAATACAGTATGCTGATGAGACTTATATTACACTGATAGAGTGTGGTTTCAATTGAAGTGCCCTGGCTTGAAGCAAAGAGACATTATTTGCACAGATGCAGGAGGTTATAAATTACTTTAAAATTGAAAACAGAAATTTTAAAACCATCATGTTAATGTGACATCACTGACTGGTAAAATCTTTGTAAAGGCAAGACCTGGTTCACATGAAAGGATGAAATCTTGTTTCATCTGGAGTCTTTGGGAAGGGATTAATTTTACTCCCAGAAATCTTTCAGTTATTTTTTTTTTTTTCTTTCTTACATCTTCAGGGCACCTTTGCTCACACTTAATGTTTACTACTCATAATGGATTTTATTATTATTATTATTATTTTATCTTTGAGAACAATGATATTTCTGCTGGATTTTCTCTTCAGAATGAGTTTACAGAATGAGTATCTGTCTCCTAAGAACAAAGTTCTCCATTTTCCTCAGTTGGTGTAAACAGCCATGCTGTCACAGTCTGAGTGGCAGCAGGGACCAATTTATGACAAGTGCTTCAAGCTGCAGGGATGGTTTGTACCTATAAGATGCATTTTGTATTTTTTGTCCTTTTGGGTGACAAAGAGAGGAGGAAGCCAGACTCTGTATCTTATTCTTTGATTTTTCAGCCGCTTAAAAATTATGTTTAATTTTGGCAGAGTAGCAGAATCATAGATAGAAATGCCTGGATATCAGAGGAAAGAAAAGAAACAAAGCTAGGGGAAGAAATTAAGGGTGGCTTTGAAATCTTGTGCAGTCATGTTGGTGAGCACTAATGGTGTGGGTTACATCCTTACATTAAAGAAAATCAAGGAAAACTGAAATAAGAATCTAGATTTGGGCAGTGAAATGAACTGGGTTAGATTTCACAAGGTAACCAACCAGCTATGTTTGACTGTATCACCTCCTTGTAACAGGGACTTAACAGATGGTGCAGAGTGCTGCAAGAAGGAAAAGTGTTGCCTTCCCCCATGAAGTGCAGTTGCTGCTGAAGGATCGATTCCTCAGTGCAAGCACTGGGGGGCTAATAAAGACTCCAGCCCTGGGAACAGGAGTGATTTACAATTGAACTTAATCTATCTGAAAAATTCTAGCTACCACATTAAAAAAAAAACAAATCTCATCACGCACCACCTGAATTTCCTCAGTGCCATCTGTCTGCTACATTAAACAAAGCCCCTGAGACCCCGAGAGAGAGAGAAGCAGAGCTTTAATGATTAACCTAACCTAGCTGTCAGAATGGATAGCTTGATATATAGGACCTCGGCTAGCAGTTTCTGCATACCCAGTCACTAATGCTGCGGAGATTTAAGCCAGCAGGAATTCCCCTTTGGTGTATAAACCAGAGTGCATTCTCCAATGATGCAAAGCAGCATTGTCCTGGTGTTCACTGGCTTCAAAGGGGCTTGGTCGTGGAGAAGAACCAGCCACCACTCGCTTCTGTGCTTCTGTGTTGAACAGCTGGCAACAATCCATCAATAATGCGGAAATTCATCTGCTCCCAAGAATACCATGTCTTCATAGGGATATGGCACCGAGTCCCTGACTTTATTTTTGTTAAAGTATTTACATGCTTAAATATCTGGAAATGTTTTAAGATGGGTACCTGAACATGAACCTTGGTGAACTGGGTTTGTTGAGCAGTGTGAAATTGCCAGCTTCAATTTCACAGCTTGAAATGAGATTTTATGGAATTGTTATGAAGATTCAGGATCAGACAAGGTATTTTGATCATTTCCATTTGATCAAGAGAAACAGTACTTTCCTTGGCAGCTGTCTCCAAATTGGATTTATAGGAGATGGCAAAAATGAAATTTTATAATTTTATGTGAGCAGTGTTGTTATAATTTATCGGTAAACGTTTTTCCTCCAAATAGAAATGATAGTTTTCCACTATAAAAATAATTCAAAATTACATGTTGTATTTCATTCACTCACACTTTTCATCTCATGTTAAGTTACTCGAAATATTTAAATTAAATTGTTCTGCTACCTTGGATTTGTGGAGAGGATGTAAACAATGCATCTTCCCCATTATAAACTATTTAAGATTCATCAAGAGATTTGTAGGTATTATTTGGTGAATAATAACACCTTCTTTTATAGTAAAATTAATGGTTCCACTTTCCAGGTACAGGAAATGAAACCTAAGCCATAATTTTACAATAGATTTTACCAGAGCTAGCAATTTACATGTATGCAAGGTGAATACAAATGGTGAAAACATATTCATACATTATATATGCCTGAAGGCTTAAGGGATGAAAATATCAACTGTTCGGAAGGAACAAGCACCTACCAAACTAATTCAGTAAGAGAATCATAATTAAAATAAAAATCCCCAAATTTAGATGACTATGGTATTCATCTATATGATTACATGCAACCACCATTATCTAAATGATGAAAGTATCTGGGTTTTATGCTCACTGCTAGGCTCCTTCAGTCTTTTCAGGGTATGAAAGACCTTCCTGAATAAAATTAATAAAAGCCTATATCTTTAAAATATATGTTAAATTTACATGGGTAATGAAAACAAAAAATGTTTTTATGTATTATCTTGTTTTCTTTAATAAGAACAATTCTTTTTATTTATAATTTTATTTTATAATTATAAGAATAATTATTTTTGTTTATTAAAACTCAGTCCTGATGAAAATTACCTTTCTGAAATATAAAGCTCTTTGCTGTCTCCTTACAGCAAGTGTTCAGCCCCAGGAGCCCTTTACACTCAGGGATGGGGAGACCGATCTCCTGCTACTTATTGGACCCAGACTTGCACAGCCAGAGAGGGGAGCAGAGCCCCCTCTCAGTGTAATTTTTCATTGTGTGGGTTATATACATTTCTCATAGCTGGCCCAGCTCTAATCAATCCTTCTGAAATATGAGAATCCCATTGAGATCTGTTTAGTCTTTCTCTTTTCTGTGGTTAATGAATATGACAAAATAAGACAGATCCTAATGCCAGTATCTCCAGGCAGCTCACCAGCTTCTTCTCATTCTTTCTTCTCATTCAATACACTACTACTGCTTATCAGTGCCCTTTAATGACTGGTTTAAAGCATTCTTCACATCTAGGTGGCAGGGTCCATAACCACATTAATATGAATTAATTTGGGGTATAAAGTTGTATGACCAATGGTTTCCAATGATTTATTAGAACTCCAGATGCATATATAAAGTTTTATAATCTCTGGTAACAAAACCAAACAAATAAAAAACAAACAACAACAACAAAACACGTTTCTGTTTTAGTAACTCAAGCATCTTATAAACAGTTCCCATGTCCTATAGGTGTTTAAAGAAGATGTTTACGGCACGCTGCTGAAACAACCACTGTGTTTCATCTTGGTTGTTACTGAATTTGAAAAGATGGGCAGCATAACGTTTGTGTATCTTTTGGAGTAGATTATCAAGCATGCTGAGAAAATATTCTAGCAACAAGAAAAGTAGATTTCTGACACTTTTTCACAACCTTGTCCACAGGAATTCTTGAAATTTGTTCTGCTGTGACAGTGCTGTTAGGCTGATGGAAGATGCAGGAGTAGCACATGCTCTGTGTCTATCGTTGATGTGCTGGCCATAATCTGCTACAACAGAAGGGGAATGCTACTGCTTTAAAAAAAGAGGTTTCCATTTTCCTAGTCTAGCACATCTCTTGTTTTCTATTTACATTCATTTTAACCGAAGGCATATTAGCATATTATGAATATTATGTTCTCTTCTAATGAAAATACCCATCTAATGGGTGACAGCAATGGTCTGTAGGACTGATGGGACAGGGCAGTCTCTTTTGTACTTTCCCTTACTTAAATCTTATTCTTTGTGAGTTACAACGTGAATTTAGACCATCACTCTGACAAGAACTGAAATAGTACAGCATACCTTGGGATAACAAACAAACAAACAGACTGATTGCTTTTCAGGTGAGTGCCTAGAAAAATAAAATAATAATTGAGGTTATCATGAAGATGTCTTTGTATATACATTTCTTAGCAAATAAACTTTTAAATGGAAGAAAATAAAAACAACAGTTCTTGAGTCACATGAAAAAGTAGCATGTGTATTCTTTTACCAAAACCTGTTTTATTGTGGGAAAGGATGGAGTTCTGTTTTCTGACTCATGCAAAAATTTCCTCCATTTTGTTCAATATGCCTAGCAATCATCCTAATCCAGAGACTAGAATGTGCAAGGGCATCAACATCAACTCCTTGTTGGTTTTATAAACAGATTCTGTATTGCCTTCTTTTTTTTTTTTTAATCAAAATAATTTAAAAAGTATTCAGATAGAATTGAAATGTATTTTGCCTTTGTCTATGCCATACACCTTCAGAAAAAAATGGCGTAAATTATTTTTAAATCATCAGTTCCCAGGGATGAAATTAATCTCACTTAATTTTGGTTGCTGAGAGAAAATAACATGAATTGCCTTTATTTGGTTAAAAACAAAGCAAAACAAACAAACAAACAAACAAAAAGGTGAGGCATCCCACTGTCTCCTCACAGTCAGGGGAGAGGAATAAACATGTCCAGATACAATTCATTCTTTCCCTGGTGGCTAAGATATGGGAAAAGTACTTTGCTTGGATTGGAAATTACAGAGTGTGGAGGGCTATTAGATCCTTTTTAAAAAGCTTTTGTATGTCCAAAACCATCTGAGATGACCACTGTTGTGTCTGGTCTCTGCAGAAGACTGGCTGTGTTCTGAGCAACCAACCAGCTGCAGGATGATCACAGAATCACAGAACTGTAGGGGTTGGAAGGGACCTTGAAAGATCATTGGGTCCAATCCCCCTGCCAAAGCAGGTTCCTCAGAGCAGGCTGCCCAGGTAGGTGTCCAGACAGGCCTTGAATATCTCCAGAGAAGGAGACTCCGCAACCTCCCTAGGCAGCCTGTTCCAATGCTCCATCACCCTCACCATGAAGAAGTTCTTTTGCATGTCAGTGTGGAACTTCCTGTGCTCTAACTTGCAGCCATTGCCCCTTGTCCTATCCCCACAAAACATAAGATTTCCTGCCTAAGGTGATTTTTCTTTGACAATAAAGAAGCTGAAAAAAAATCTTTCTTAAATAATAAGAATAGCAAGACTCCAAGATAACAAGGTTGTTTATTCTCTCATAAAATCACCTTTATATGTTCCAATGTTTCATTTTAAATCATTCTGATCAAAAGTCAGCACACTGTGTGGAGAACTTATACCCAGCAATGAAAAAAGAGTGACAAGAGCCTAGTACAACCTTTAGGAACTCCAGAGAAGGAACAGTGCCCTTTTAATCTCTTATCCTGTTGATATCCAGTCAACATAGTTTTGGAAATACTTAATTTGAGAACAGTTCTAACAGCCCCTTGGCTCAGATGATGGCTTGTTGAATGGTTTAGATGAGTTACCTGTAAACCATAAGTTGTTCATTATTTTTTTTCTCACTATCAGGTATTTGTCTTCTGGATATTTACCTAACATACAGGACAAACTGATATTGTTCTCTGAGCCAGATAACTAAAGAGCAAACTAAAGATATAATTCTGGTAGGAATGTTTGGACTAATCTTCATACCTGAAATGTCTGCGATTCATGAGGTAGAATGTTCCCTGTGCAGAGGTCTGAATACCAATGAGATACTATAAATAAATAAATATTAAAATAAAATAAAATAAATGTCCTGTGAGTCTGAGCTCTTACAGTGCTGTGTTGTTATTCACAAAATATATATTCAGATGATTTTTTAAATGTTCATCATCTAACTTCAGTTCCAAATGATGTATTCAGTATCTCTTCTCTTTAAAGACTGTTTCTTTAATATGTTTCTTTCCTTGGAAATGCCTGATTTTAAATGTGAATTTTTCCTTCAATTACTACAACTCTTACATGAAACAATTAGGAATGGACTAATATTTACCTGTTTTTCTGGTCTGACATAAAAGGCATATCTCTGTCCTTGTCAAGCATCCCTGTCTTAGTGAATTTTATTTATTTATTTATTTATTTATTAACCACCAAAACTACTAAATTATTTTTTTGTTTGAAGAGTTTTCAAAATTAGATATTTCCCTTCACTTGTCTGGAACTTTAGTGTTTTGGTTTATATCTAATGATTTAAAAACCACATAGTTCCATTTCCCTCTCCTTAACTGCATGCTGACAGGGAGCATACTGAGGAAATAAAAAAAAAAATCATGCCATTTAGAACTGATTCTCATTGATCTCTTTCTATCCTTGCATTTTCAACACACTCTTCAGGTTGCTTTCCTATGTTAAAAGCTGCTTAAGAAACTTCGAATGCTGAATCTCAAGTATTAAGTCACATCAGCTGGGTTCCACTGAAATAGTGTAGGTTCAGAGGAGTGAAGTATATTCTTATTTTTGTCCTCAGCTGAATAGTATTATTCTTTGAAATCACTGTTGATTCACTGTTTTAAATGAGAAGTAACTACATTTAAACATGCTTGGATAAGGAATTTTTTCAATATAATGAATATTCTGAATTTGCAACATCATTTCTTGGTAGTCCTAAATGTGGACCATAGAATCAGAATATCCTAAGTTGGAAAAGATAAACAAGGATTGCAACTCTTGACTCCACACAGGGCCACCTAAATATAAAACCCTATATGTGAGAGAACTGTAAACCCTTCTTGAACTCTGACAGTCTCAGTGCTGTGACTAGTTTCCTGTGAGCCTGTTTGAGTACAAGTCTCTGGTCTGGTTAAACAAAGTGTTGCCACTGGACTAGGAGGGAATAGATTGAGGTATTTTGTGTCTTCCCCTCCCCCCAAAACAAACAAATAAAACAAAACAAAATAAAAACAACAAAACACTGATTTGGAACTTGGACATATTTTTAAAGTGTAGGCGTGTAAGTGCAATTCATTTAACCAAATGGAAACATTTATCTGTAGATTTCCATATGTGAGATAGCTATCTACAGTCACTTTGCAAACAATGGAAAGAAAGAGGTACTTTTAGGTCATCTCATTGTGAACTAAACATATGAAGTCAAGTACGTAAATCATTCCCTATATTGCTTATTTTTCTCCATTGACTACAAGAAGAACCTTAAATATTTAACTCATATACATGTTCTACATGCAAACACACAGAATCAGGTGATATGGAGCCCACTCAGTAGGATTCAGAATATGGACATCCCTTCCCTTCCCTTCCCTTCCCTTCCCTTCCCTTCCCTTCCCTTCCCTTCCCTTCCCTTCCCTTCCCTTCCCTTCCCTTCCCTTCCCTTCCCTTCCCTTCCCTTCCCTTCCCTTCCCTTCCCTTCCCTTCCCTTCCCTTCCCTTCCCTTCCCTTCCCTTCCCTTCCCTTCCCTTCCCTTCCCTTCCCTTCCCTTCCCTTCCCTTCCCTTCCCTTCCCTTCCCTTCCCCGCCCCTCTTTTTTTCCAGACAGATGGATTTACCTGATCCTACATGCTAAGAACTGTCTCCCTGTCACTGCTCTCTGGGTTTCTCAAGTACACTTGAAGTACAAGGCCTCTCTTCATTCCAGAACAGATGCGTAGGTGCTTAGGCCCTTTGGGGCAGTCTGAGGCTGAATGATGCTGACTGATATGACACAAGACCCCTTGAAGACACACCCTCTTCTGGACTGGAAGCCTCAGGCTGTGTGGAATATTCTAGGTTATCTCAAATGCTAACAAATGCCTGTGTACAGTCAGCTGACTTTCACTCCTCTGTGTTTGAGGGGATGAGAGGTGATAACCTGGGTGCATCAGACTCTCACATCAGTGTTGTGTCTCTTATAGAACCTTATTGCTACAGCATTCCTCTGGCTCCTGCAGCTCTGGTCTCCAATTATTCTCTTCATTGACATTTTGATACAAAAACAAAGAGTGGAAGTTTAGCAAGAAAAAAGCCTTAGTTGTGCAGAGTTTGCTCAGAACAAAGCAAGCTGCACTATAAGACTGGCCTCAGCCTCCAAAGTTTGAATTTACTTCTCCTGCATCTGCTGAATTTGCTCAGCATTGGTCAGTTGAGCACACCTTCCTGCTGCTGCTGGCTAGACAATCTCCATTCCTTTTCTCCCAAAATATTTTTTTGCCTGAAGAAATTGTTAAGCAACAAGCTATTCAGAGTCAAATACATTTTACTTTATACTTTTTTTTTTTTTTTCAAATTCAGAATCAAAATAGGAAGCCTGATTTTTATTTTTACTTTTTTTTTTTTTTTTTTTTTTTTTCCAGTTAGAACAAACCGTTCAGTATTGACAACTTTGATAATTTCTTTATTTCACTAACACACCACTCATATCTCTCCAACAAACAAGGTGAAAATTCCCAAAGAGTACATTGTTCAGAGCTCCACAGATTTGTCAGGGAGGGACACCAGTCTTTTAACAGAAGTAGTCAGAAACAGCATTTTAAGTAATTATCTCTTTCAGACATTTCAACCAAAATGTTATTAACAGGTTTACAGGAAGGTACTCTGCCCTAAGAAGTGATTCTGTTTAGAATGAAAGAACTCATCTAAGAAAAATGCTCAAAACACAAAACTAATTGCAATGTATCATTTCCTCCAAGACTGAATGATGCTTCCACCCTTAGGATTTATCTCCATGAGGAAACCACTAAGAAATAAGCAAACATATGAATTTAAAATGCAATGGCTACTCAACTCAAATTTTCAGTGCTATTCCTCACTGAAACTACCCATCTCAGTGCTTGGTCTCTGAGTCTACTCTAGGCACCTTCAGGAGAGATGGCTGACATACTCTGGCCTATGTGTGACCTTCAATATTTGCACAGACACGGCCTTATTATAAAACAGAAGTATCCCTGCAATCCCTGCAGGGCCTTTTTTTTGCTTTTGTTTTTGTTTTGTTTTTTATCAACTGTTCTAGACTACCCTTTCAAGTTAACAAGTCCTTAGAAAAAGAACTTGCATGAAGCATATTGGAGTGACACCTGGTAACTCCCATCAGAACTGTGCTCATCACTTCTTGCCAGGGAAGCTAATTTCATTAGAGATGAGGTTGGGATTGTCACTCAGCAAGTTTGTTAATTCTCAAATACCAAGAGTGAAAAACGCACCAGCTAGGTGATAATCACTGAACATGTATAAACAAGCCCCATGCTTAGCTAATCTTCAGATCGATGCTGGTTATAGGCCCCAGGCTTTTAAAAATACTGTTTAATAGATCAAATTGTTCCTGTAGGTAAACAGGGTTATGAAAACACTTTCAGCACCAAACCCTGTGCAATGCAGGTGAGCATCCTGCATGACCACAGACCAAAGAAGTAAGGGACTGTTCTTCTGGAGCACTGCAGGAGTAGCCCCTGTGGGGCATTCAGATATGTGACTCCCCATATTTGTGTGTTCCTGAACATGAGAACCACCTGAGTAAGGTGAGCTTTTGGGTTCAGGAGACCCTTGAAGGAGTAGGGATATGCATAGCCTTGTGCAGAGCAAATCTATTACATCAGCTCCTGTGCCAAGCAGCTCTGCATCTCACCTATGTACACTGAGAGGATACTCACCACAATGTAGAGAGCTGTCTCATTGCACAGAAGATGTATTACTGCCTTATAATGAGTCCAGTTAATTCTGTAAATTAACAGGATAGAGCAGGAGCAGCAGGTCAGAGTGATCGGTGTTAGACATATACTGAGCAATCGAACAAAATTTTCAGGGTGGTGGCTGGCATATGAACCAAAAAGGGGACTCTTGATAGAAAAGTAGCACTGGTTGCAAGAAAGAGGTGCACCAAATTGTTTTGCTGGAGTGGGGCAACACTTTTGTGGCCAACAGTGACAAAAATGGGAACTTTCCCTTTTAATTCAGCTCGGGCACACAACTAAGTGCAATTTGCTGCAGTCCTCTTCCAGTTGCTGTGTGCAGCTAGACACACTGAGCTGCCTACACACACTAGCCATGTGCAGTTCAGTGTGTAATGCTATTAATAATTACTTGGTTCCTCTATACTCAACATTTTCTAGTAATCCTTCCTTTTTTTTCCTTCCTTGTTAGATTCAGCTATATCAAAGGCTCTTTTCCTGTAGCAAGGCAACAGTGAAAGAGGCACCACTCTGTAGTCACCATTGCTCCACCATCACTAGCTTTGCAGAGGTTTTTCAAACTTTCTGCTGGATATAACCATCAGGATTTTTAACATGCAAGCGTCCAGCAGCAGGACACCATCTCATTAACTCTTATAGCTCCATTTTCTGAATACTGCTGTGCAGCTCATTTATATTCATGTATTCTTCCTCCTGCTGTTCTGAGCATACAAGGACTGAGAGCCCTCACAAGGGATGTTTGCATTAAAGCAGCACATTAGTTTCCAATGCCCTGAGGATCCTTTATGTTTTAAGGTAGATACAGCATTTTGTCTTTTACAAAAGGTTCTGCTTGAAAGGTTCAGGGTGGGAAACCTAGCTTTGTCTTGGGCCTGACAGATGTACTAGCCAATTTAACAAAAATATTAGCTGCCAAGGGGCTTAGCAAAATGCATGTAGTATCCCAGCTTGATTAAGAAAAAATAAGATATACATTGCACATCTGAGGAAATCTTGTTAGTGAGGGCTCATTGAAAGAGTTTAGACAAAATGTCATTTTGTCAAAACACCCTGCTACACCAAAGACAAAATGTTTTGTACAGACCTAACAGTTTTGATGATTTTTTAACCTGAAAGGTTTCTTTGAGAATCACTCTTTCTCTGGTTACTTCTCAAATGACAGAAACAGGTGAGAGTAAAGGGCAGAGAAGAGCAGATTGATTTTCACAAATCGCAATACAAATTGTCTCAACATTACTCTATTTTTACAAAACTTCCAAAAATGCCTTTTTTCCTGAAGCAGAATTTGAACCTCAAGATTTCTTACCAAAAGGCATTGCCATCATTTAGTGAGATTTAATGCCAATGACACACATCACTTTGCCTGGAACACTACTCAGAAAAAGAGACAGATTTCCAACAAAATGATGATCCCAAAACATTGCAGCAGCACTAAAATAAATAGCATAATAGGCAAAAGACTGGTAGCAGGTGAACTAAATATATATATATATATTTGAGAAGTGGGTCTGAATTCCTTATGTGAGTTTCTGCCCTACACAAGGGAGAAGAGGGAGAGTTTCTAAGGACTACAGCCCTCCACAAGCTTGGCCTTGGCCCTTGATGTAGCAGAAAAGTTCTCCCCACGGCTGCTCTAGCCCCATGAGGCAGCCCCCCTAACAAACTCTTTAACATCCCTCCAGAGCTGTGCCAAGGTAGGAAAGCACAGTTGTTGAGGAAGAGTGAGGGTTACCAGCTTCTGTCTGAGCACTCAGCTACAGTGCCTCTTCCCCCTACTCCCATTAGCATCAGCTGAATTGCTCTGCTAGCAGTGGTTTTATAAGAATATTTTACACCAATCTTCTCCTCTGTGCTATTCTATGCACTGAGTCCAACAGGAATGTTTGTATTTCCATGGGCTTAAGTTGCGCCAGGGGAGTTTTAGGTTGGATCTTAGGAAGAACTTCTTTACCGAAAGGGTTGTTAGACATTGGAACAGGCTGCCCAGGGAAGTGGTGGAGTCACCATCCTTGGAAGTCTTTAAAAGACGTTTAGATGTAGAGATTAGGGATATGGTTTACTGGGGACTGTTAGTGTTAGGTCAGAGGTTGGACTCGATGATCTTGAGGTCTCTTCCAACCTAGAAGTTCTGTGATTCTGTGTGATTCCTCTATTTCCATATATTGTCTCTTTAATACTTCATTTGAGTTCTTTTTACAAAACATACATGTACTTGTATGTACTGCAGGGCTTTGAGTACCAGTGACACAAGGAATGATATTCAGATTATTTCAATGCACCTGAAGCCTGCAAAATACTTTAATAAACTTTAACATCAAGGCAGAATTTAGTTTCAGTGGAAATGAGAAAGAGAGAAAAAAAGAAGAAATGTTGGAAATTCATAGGGTGGCCAGAGTCTGGTAATAAAACACCTAAGCAGCAGACAGACCATGGATTAGACTTTGTCAGTGGTGCATATGGCCTAAACCCAGAGCCAGTTAGTCATAATAGTGCACAGACATGTTCCAGATATTGTTACAAGGCAGAACCGTCTATAAACCCTCTTCTAAAACATCAATCTTTTACCTTCAAAACTGCTTATTAACTGAGCTGAGAAATACATCAAATATGCTAATAACATAGTAACCAGCAGCTAAGGAAAAAAAAAAAAATAAACCACCAAATGTTCATTTACATTAGGATCACAGCGACAACAGCATACTGATAATTTAACCCCCTCTGCTCTGGATAACAGCCTCAATGTGACATTAACCACGGAGAGAATGCTGTAATTGAATGACCTCATTGTCAGTTCTAAACAATTAATGATATCGAGATAATTCAAAAGGACAAGTGGAAGCCTGTTTGCTTCATCAAAGACTACTTAATAATCAGTTTTATGCACTGAGATAATGAAACATATTAGCCCCAGAGTCTAGGGGGGGAGGGTCAACGAAATATCTCAAACTCTCTTGGAGCATAAGGTCAGAGAGAACACATGGCTTTCCATGCTTACAAGGGGCAATATCATACTGGAAGCAAATTAAAAAAAAAAAAAAAAAAAAAAAGGCAATGATTTGCATGCATGTAATTAAAGGAGGTGATAGGTTTTTTTCTATCCACACTTGACATTTTGGAAAAGGTTGGTGGTCATTCACAAATGCTCTCACACCTTGCTTTGTACCATGTTTGGCAACACCTATTATGTACTTCTCTGTTTTCTTTTATATATTTCTTCATTCACCTTGTGAGAATGCATGTATAATTTTAAAATCTTTATTATCAACAGAAACAGCTGCTCATTACAACAAGATTATTGTTTTGAGATATATGCTGCATTTGTGCTGAAGAAGCAAGTTAAGCCCTTCAGTACATGAGAGTGTACAAGTAGCTGGAGAAGAGCTCTGAGAACAGGGTATGCACGTCATACTTCTGCAGGTTTAGCTGTGCAGCCCTAGTACTTTTTAACCTTTTGGTTAATTTTCTAGCCAGGATTACACCCCAAACTGACCATGCCCCTTCTTCCAAACTCCCCAATTTTGCCTTGCTGTTGGAGAAAATATGTCTCACTGCCAATCTGAATGTGACTGTTAAGGCTGGGTGGATAAGAGAGGGGGACTTCCATGGATTTAAAATCACTGTAGCCCCCAACTTTCACAGAATGGGAGCGAAACAATAGATTATTGATATAGAAACCACATTGCTAAATCATCAAAATGTCAGACATTTTTGAACAGAAAACTGTTTTCATCTATTTAACCTATTTCATCTATTCTTTGGTCTACTTTTAATTATAAATTAAAACAATTTACAGAAAAGTTTATGCATGATATGAAGCATTCAGTGCTCTGCAAGCAGCATGAGTAAAGTCTCTACTACTTTCACATATTTTCATTTGTAGTCAGGCATTTATGACACAAGATTCGGTAGCAATGGGGTGTACTTCACTCGGTACGGATGCGGTAATCAGTATATCCAAAACAACCCCGTATCCCGCAGCCTTCTGTGGTACACAGCTAATTAAACACAGAATCGACCAAATTAATCTGTAGAGTTACTTTTCTTTTTAAGACGAAACCATATATGACACACAGTTTTGCAGTTTGGACCAAATATACTGGACTCTTTTTGAAAGCTTCAGGCTGGTACAGCATGGGTGTTAAACCTCATTAAAGCTAACTGGTGATTGTGTCCCTTGTTGAAGAGGAAAATATTATTTCACCTACTTAAATGCCTTAATGTATTGACAAGAATTTTAGGGATCATTGCTAGATAACAGTGAAATCTTCCTGACAATCCTGGGAAAGGCATAAATGTAATTATTATTGCTTTGAAGAAAAATGCAGGGGGACAGACATTGCTTAACCTTACATGATGAATCAGGAGCAGAGCAGGGCCCTGGTTCAGTTCCTCTCATCCCAGCCCTCACTAGGTGTTGTAGATGTTCTCCATAAACCCGCTCGTCACACTCAGGTTCTTTTTACCAGACCGAAATATATCAAATAAAAGGGCTTCTGCAGAGGGTTAATGAGAAACTAACATTTCTGAAGAAAACTGCTAGATTTTGAGGAGGAGTGAAGCTGAACATGTGACTGCAGACGAAGGAAGCAAGACTCTTGAACTCTTGACATATTACAGTATGAAACTGGATCCTCTAGGGTATTTGGAGCTGGCTTTAATTTTGAATCTGCCCCACTGCTCTGAATTATGACAGATCATTACAGAGTCCATATCTTCCTTCCCCTCACGCATTCATCCAACCAAGCAAGATGCTACAGTGTGGCAGAGCTCCAGAACATTGACATCTTTTTTTGGCAAATAATTAATTTCAAAGTATTTTCTCAAATACATGTAGGCTTCTAGTCAATGAAAATATGAGTTTGCCACTTATTCAAACCATCTGTCTTTATTTTTTAAATGATAATTGTGCAATATGTCCATTTTCTAGGTTTATTACTTTTATTTATTTATTTATTTATTTATTTATAAAGATTACTTTTAGGCAGCTGATGATTTTATCTGTAATTTCTGTAATTAAAAAGTGTATATACAGTTTGGGTAAAGGTACTCTATTCAAGTTAAAATGCAAGAACTGATTTTCTAACAGAGAAAAAAAAAAAAAAAACACAACAACAACAAAACCAACACTGCAGTGCACAAAAGGCATGGCTTACAAACTGTAGTGCATAGTAAGTTAGAATTAAAATCTTGGTTGTGTATCATGGCGTTGAAAGAAGTTCATTAAAATGTGTTAGAATGGAAAGATGTTCACATTCAATACCTGATTTATATTATAATTTCCTTAAAATATACCAGTGGGACAATGCAATGCATTTATACATCTAGCAAGTAACAGAGGTCATACCTTCTATATTCTAATTAGTAAAATATGTGTTTTATATAAAATGTTAATAATTTATTACTTTTGAAGGAAAATGTAATTTGGGAAAAACATAAAATGAGTCCTTTGACCTCTGGAAAAGATCTGGAAAAACACATCTTGCTTTTCAAATGATTTGTCATTCATATGATCTTTTTTTTCCTGAATACAAGAGTAACTGACTTTTCAATGCAAGCTGGTGATTTCTGAATGCAAGGCTAAGTGTTCTGTTTATGGTACAGCTGGGCCATTCTCACCATGCTGCAAAAAAAAAAAAATCAGCTGAAAGACTTCTTTTCAGACATCAGAAAAATGAAAATGGAAGCATTATTTTTCCTCTCTAAGCAAAGACAAATACGGCAAGCACACATTTGAAGTCAAGGGTTTTACTGAATATATTATCATTGCTTTTTCATCAATGAAATATAAAGTATTTAACAATAAATTGAAATATTTAACTTTTCTCTTTGGAAGTGTTGAACTTGTGTTTTTCAGGCAACAATAGTTACATGTCATGCTGAGTAGGTCAAAAATCTCTGCAAGAACAGTCAAATAGAAAAAGTGCACCAATAAGAGAAACTGCATAGGCTTGTTCCAGTGTCTGCTTAAAGACAGAACTAGTCTACAAGCTATGAATAGTATGTTTTTTGTGAGAAACTGCTGATTAACAGAAAAATGCGGTGATTTTTTTTTTTTAATAACATATCAAATTCAGCAGCATATTTTTTATGCAATTATTGAATTATTTAATCTTGATAAGGTCAAATGCAAAACATCTCATTCTCACTCTAACATTTAGACTTTTGCATTAGTAGTGAAAACAATCAAATTGAAATGATCCGCTAACATGATGAAAATGAAACCTTTACTTCATTAAAAAATTAAGGGTTGTGGAATACTCCTTTTAATTTCAGAAGAATCACAGAATCACAGAATCACAGAACTGTAGGGTTGGAAGGGACCTTGAAAGATCATTGGGTCCAACCCCCCTGCCAAAGCAGGTTCCTCAGAGCAGGCTGCCCAGGTAGGTGTCCAGACAGGCCTTGAATATCTCCAGAGAAGGAGACTCCACAACCTCCCTAGGCAGCCTGTTCCCATGTTCCATCACCCTCACCGTGAAGTTCTTTTGCATGTCAGTGCGGAACTTTCTGTGCTCTAACTTGCAGCCATTGCCCCTTGTCCTATCCCCACAAACCACTGAGAAGAGGTTGGCTACATCCTTCTGTCCCCCACCCCTCAGATATTTATATACACTGAGGAGATCCCCTCTAAGTCTTCTCTTCTCCAGGCTGAACAGACCCAGGTGTCTCAGCCTTTATTCACAAGGAAGATGCTCCAGGCCCTGTATCATCTTTGTGGCCCTCCACTGGACTCTTTCCAGGATATCCCTGTCTTTCTTGTACCGGCAGCCCAGAACTCCAGGTGAGGCCTGACCAGGGCAGAGTAGACAGGGAGGATCACCTCCCTTGACCTGCTGGCCACGTTCCTTTTAATGCACGCCAGGATCCCATTAGCCCTCTTGGCCACGAGGACACACTGCTGGCTCATGGTCAACCTGTTGCCCACCAGGATGCCCAGGTCCTTCTCCTCAGAGCTCCTCTGCAGCAGGTCGTCCCCCAGCCTGTACTGATACTTTGGGTTGTTCCTTCCCAGGTGCAGGACTCTACACTTGCTCTTATTAAATCTCATTTGGTTTCTTCCTGCCCATCTCTCCAGTTGGTCCAGGTCTCGCTGAATGGCAGCACAGCCTTCTGGCATGTCAGCCACTTCTTCCAGCTTTGTGTCATCAGCGTACTTGCTGAGGGCAGACACTATTCCCTCATCAAGGTCGTTGGCTAAGATGTTGAACAAGACCAGACCCAGCACCGACCCCTGGGGAACACCGCTAGTCGCAGGCCTCCAGCCAGACTCTGCTCCTCCAATCACCACCCTCTGAGCTCGGCCAGACAGCCAGTTCTCAACCCACCTTGCCGTCCATTCATCTATCCCACACTTTCTCAGCTTTGCTAGTAGGTTGTCATGGGAGACAGTATTGAAAGCCTTGCTAAAGTCAAGGTAGATGACATCCACCGCTCTCCCCCCATCTACCCAGCTGGTGATGGCATCATAGAAGGCAACAAGGTTGGTCGAGCACGACTTTCCCTCGGTGAATCCATGCTGACTACTCCTCATAACCTTCTTCTCTTCCAATTGCTTGGAGATAGCATCCAGAACAATCTGCTCCAATACCTTTCGAGGGACAGAGGTGAGACTGACTGGCCTGTAGTTTCCCAGATCCTCCTTTCTGCCCTTCTTGAAGACTGGAGTGATATTGGCTATCCTCCAGTCTTCAGGCACCTCACCCGTTCTCCAGGACCTTTCAAAGATGATAGAAAGCGGTTCGGCAATCACATCTGCCAGCTCCCTTAGCACATGCAGATGCATCCCATTGGGACCCATGAAGAAAAAAAAAAAAAAAAGATATATTTTATCTTTCTCAAAACCTTACTGTTTTTTACATAATGGAATTTCAGTTTTAAATGTAGCTTATCACCCAGTGAGTCCCCTCTACTGACCCATGTGCCACTTAGCCAAGATTCAGATGACCAAAGAAAGAGAGCCTCAGCTGACTGCAAATGCTTGGTCAGCTCATGATCTCTTGTGGCCTCTGGGCTTGGTTGGTGGGCATGCTGAGGTGTGCCTGTGGTTACGTGCCATGGTGATTTCTAGGTTAAGACTCAAGGCCATTCCCTGGCACCCCTAGAGAGTGGCTGAGTGGAGGACGTCAGTGACAGCCCAGCTGAGGATGTGACAAGGACACCACCACCCTCAGGCAGGGAGAGGCCTGGTTTCCAGGCCCTTCCTGGCTTTAATGATCTGAAGGGACTGCAGATTTACAAGCACTCCTTTAGAAATGAAATGTGAATGGTACAAACACTGTATGGAGGCTTGCCTCTGCGGCAATGCCTAACTCTGGCTAGTGGGGCATTTAATCTGAAGCCTAATTCAGAGCACAGAGCCTGTTGCCGCAGGCATTAAAGTGGGCATATATACTCCTACAGCCTAGAGTGAGCACCTGATTGGTGTGCCTAAACACCAGCAGTAGAACCTCTGGAAACTCCAGGTACTCTAGAAATAACTCTTTTTCTCATTTGCACAGGCAGAATTTCATCTTTTTGTGTCCATTGTGAAGCAAGAAAGCATTTCATGTAACACGCAACAGAAGCCCTTGGATATAAAGATTGTCTGCCAAGCTTGTTGCAAATGAAGTCCTTTTTTAAAAACTAAGGATCCAGATCAGAGATGAACAAGTGGAAATGTGTGGAATAACAGATCCATTTATATCTAGGAGCTCTGCTTGCCCTCCCACTCATCCAGCAAGCAGCAGAAACATGTCTGCCTCTTAGGCCTGAGCATTTTGTTGAAGTGGTCAGAGGGAGCTAGATTTGCTGTAAGTGCTGCAGGAAGAAAGAATGGAAAGGGACATCTTTTCTACTTGTGACAGTCTGTTAACCTTTTTGTTTTTGTTTTTGTCTCTTAAAGTAACAGCGTTTGTATACAATTTGCAGTTCTGGATAGTAAAAAGAAGCATTATAGAGAATGGGAAATGAATATATTGTTTAACACAAGCTGTATCCTGCTATAAATGCTCATGCAAAGATGCAAGAAAAGGGAGAAACAAATTCTTTTTGGGTTCAGCTTATCAGAAAGCAGTTTGTGTTTGTATGTGTATCTGGAGTGAGATGATATACATGAATCATCAAGTATTAAGTGTATATGCATACACTTGCATACATACAGTATGCATACAGATGCATGCATACAGGCACAATCACATGAAGCACCAATAATTAATCAAATTGTAAAAGCAAGCAGAAAGAGGGAGCAAAGACTCGAAAAATAAAAAAAAAAAAAAAAAAAAATCAAATTTCCTGAGAGGCTCAGGATTTTTCAAAGTTTCTCTGAAGAGTTGGGATTTAAGGCTGCCATGGGTCCTACAAAAGAGCACAAATGGAAAAAAAAAAAAAAAAAAGTGATCTCCTCCCCATGCAGACATTACAGCCCTTTGTGAAGCCCTGTGAAGGTCTGTAGTCCTTCTCTGGCATGTATGAGAGAAATGTGAGTGCACTAGCCTACAGCCAGGGTGTAGTAGGGGACCAGAGGCTTGAGAGCATTGTATTGTGCATGGCACGTATTCTACATGGCAGATTGTCATGCAAGCAAATGCTGACAGATTCACTTTATACTCCCTCCCAGCTTCTTCATTCCCCTCTAGAGTTTGAGCCAGATGTGCTGGCAGTGCTTATGGGAGAGAGGAGGCTGAGATGCTTCATGCTGGTGCTGTCTGTGGGTTTGGGGCCTGCCTTTCCCATGAATCTTAATAAAGGCTCCAGAATGCTTCATTTCCAGACATGTGACAGGCTAGTGCCAGTCCAGAAGCAACGGGGGAGCATGCTGTGCATACTCGCATGCAGCAGCCCTGCTGGGTTTTCACTATTAATTGTCCTCTTATGTGCCTTCATATTCTACAGGGGAAAAAACATCATCTCTCCGTACTGAGGAAAGACGCCTTGGATGAAATGGAATTAGCACTGTTCTCTTCTGCAAAGATTTACTTCTTCAGAGCGTCTACTTTGAGAAAAGAGATGTATTAGACGTAAGACTGAATCTGATATGCTAGAAATCACCTGGCAAAACCCACTAATTTCTGCTGTTGGTGATTGGCAGGGACTATCACCATTATCCATTTCTCATTTATTTGATCATATTTATGTATATGACACTTGTGCTGCAGCAGAAGAGTTGTTTTATTCTGCCCCACATATGCTGGCTGCTTGGACCATGATCCTCCCCTCAAGCATACTGCTTAGGGGCATCACTAGCATTGTGCTGGTGTCAAGAACATGGAATTTAAAGATGCTTCTTTCCTGTTTCTCTCATACACTTCATTGACTTGTCAGCTCTGCCTGCATGCACTACAGCTATCTGCAGAGGGATTTGCAGGAGATTCTGCTGAAATTGCTGACTTCGCATGGCTGGAAAAAAAGGCCAGAAAATGGGGCATATAAAAGCAACTTAAACACTGGTACAACAACAACAACAACAATAAAAGAAGCAGACAACTGGCATGTTGAAGCATCATTCTGACTCTTCTTTGGAGCTGCCTCTGCTTTCATGCCCAGCACACTGAATTACTGTTCTGAGGCTTTAAAATTTCAGACAGAAAATCAAATTTATTTTTTCCTGGTTTACATGACTTTGCTCCTTTTCTTGAAAAACAAAACAAAAACAAAACAAAACAAAAAAGTCTTTCAAAACCATATTTCCAAGCATCATGTAAAATGTTAGCTATGTTAGCTATGTGAATCCTCTTATGGTAACACAGAATTTTGAACATTGTATTATCAATCTTCTTTTTTTTTTTTTTTTTTTTTTTTTTAATGTATTGACCTTAGTATTAGGAATCTGGAATTTCAAATTCTTTTTCAATAAATACAAGAATCTTAGTCTTTGAAATTCAGATTGTGAAAAGTTCTTGAGAGTTTCAAACTAGAAGCCTGATCTTCTCTTCTGCTATGGTCTGTGGAAACAGGGACAGTCATGGGATATTTGTTGTGGGAAGAGTTGTGGTTCCAGGAACCTCTTTCCTTTTACTGTTCTCATTAGAATAAGGTTGGTTAAGTTCATAAAGGCTGCAAAGAAATGTAGAAAAATGATTTTTCCAAAGCCCAACCCTTTCTTTTCAAATAACATATGGATTATGAAATATGAAAAAATTGTGTCATCTTTACAGTAAAGCTCCTCAGGAGGCATTTTTGTCATGGGTTCCATATCTGGGGCACTGCCATACAAAATTAGCTCTGAATGAAAAAGAATGACAGTGGAAATAAAATGATTAGTTCAGCAACTGGTTCCTCAAACTAAAATAGTTATAAAAGATAATTTGTGAATATATTAAAATGTAGCTGTATAAAACCAACTGCTTTATAACAGTGGTTTGGATTTCTCATTGCAAATCTGTGAGTTGGGTTTAAAAGTAAAGTGTGTCTTCACCAGGTGTGTAAAAAAACAAGTGTGTCTTCACTACCTTTGTAGTAAGGATGACAATGGATTAGAAGTTGAGGATGGTAGAAGAATTTGTTTAGGGACATTGTCAAAAATTTTAAAGTATCTTGAGTGTCCTCATTGGTTTTGGATAGCTGAACTACACAGAACAGTGTATGTGTGTTTGGGTTTTGCAGTCAATAAATAGAGCAGAGAGTTATTTAGATCACAGAGTTCCCATGTGGTTCCTTTCTGCCATGTTCACTGTGTAGAGGGCAAAGGGTTGCAAGAGAAGTTGCAAGCTGCTGTAAAAGTAGTTTTAAGCATGCACTGAATTCACAAGGAAATGGAGAGGCAGCAGCAGACCTTTTGGGAGCCAAGCTGAATTTTGTACCTTGTGCCACTGGAGACTACAGACCTCTCCAAATAAATCACCACAAACCAAGTTGTGAAACCAGGCAAATTTGCAGAGGCAATGGATTTGCTGAGCTGCTTGATCACTCTTAAGCCTTCAAGGGCAATAATGCATTTGTGCAGGCTGCCATTTCCATGGGTATGACAACAGGTCCTCTTCTGGCTGCGCAGGCACAAAGAAAAGGAGGCACCTATGTGAGATGGTTATAAAAACACTGATAACTTTATCACTAGCTTTTTTTCCTTATTCTTTTAGACCACAATAAAGGTTTATGTCTATTTTGTGTAAACAGCAGACTGATAAATGACTTTTTTTTTTTTTTTCCTGTGAATTTAGATTATTATGTTAAAGGGGGAGGAGGTGAAAGGATCTATTTTGTTCCCAAAGATGTGATGGAAATGTCTTTCTCTAGAAAACTTTATATTTTTTTTTATAGATGTAGAGCTGTAAAGTGCAAAGTTGAACTTTGATGAGAAACTACAAGGCAGTCCTTTACCTCTCTCCACTGTCACAGTAAAATTTTAGGCATGTTGACAGAACTAAATAGGTTTATAAATAGAAAATGCTAATGATGGAATGCCTAGCTACCTGTCACCCTGGCTTTATTTGTTTGGGAAAAGGGGCATTGCCAGGGTGAAATCAATTTACAATTTTTTCTGTACAACTTTGAGAATATTTTTGTTGGAATCAGGGTCTTTCGCCATTACAGAAACTTAAGAATTGCCATATGAGGATTGATGCAACATCCTTTAACTCTTTTTTTTTTTTTTTTTTTTTTTTCCTTTTTCCTGATTTCTGCATTCTTGAGACCAGTTTATACTGAATAAAACCCATATAGTGGGTTTTAGTTATAGTGGTTACCAGTGTCACACACTTCAGAGAATGGGAAAATCATATGTCACTGGGCAACTGTAACAGAATCTGCTCACAGAGATTTAGTCTGGATTCTTGCTAGTGTTGTGAAATTATTTAGGTACCCATGGTGACCTAAAGTTAGAAATATTTCTGGATGCCTGTAGGTATACATGAATTTATTAATTCTGGTCCTCCTTTTTGGTATTTTAACAAACATATGTTTTAAAGCGTGAAATGTTTGCATGGCTCTTTGAAGGCTGTAATGGCTGAGGCCAAAGTGGACAGCACTCGAGCTGGCTTGGTGTGCCCCTATCCAAGTTTTAAAGGTGAACATACCAAAAACATCACCAGGGCTTTTTCTAACCTGAAAAAAAGAGACTGTGAAATAAATAAAAATTAGAAGTCCCATTTGAACAAGTCTATATAATGGCTTGAAAATAAACTTGCTAATGCTCCCTGGTCCCTGAAGAATGTCTCCTTTTCTCCAGGTTTGTTTTAGATCAAGCAGCTCTCAAGCAGGGCTTTCTGGTTTGGAGCAAACTCCACACAGTCTCCTCTACACCCAAAAGTGTCCTTTCCACCTTTCACCTTTGAAGTCTGGCAATTTGTACCTGCTCTAGATTTTCCTGGGGTGTTAAGCCAAGTAAAACAGCTGAGCCAATCTGAAAAATACTTCTTGTTCTCCCATTTTTCATTTGTACTTACCACAAACCATAGTAAATGATTCCAGTGAACTAAAACAGCAGAAAACTGACACAACAGCAGAAAAAGGGTGGTGTTTATTTATTTTATTTATTTATTTATTTATTTGGTTGGTTGGTTGATTGATTGGCTTTTGTTTTTTCAGCAAATTTAGCTTGCTGATCCAACCCTGAAGGTCAGGCCATCTGAATGGATATATGGATTGGTTGTGGGGTGGGAATGCCAGTCCCTATCACAAATCTATACCCTCCAGGAATTCCCCAGCTGGAGGCTGGCTGATGACCGTCTGTTCATCCCTGTTCATCAGAGCCTCCCTTCCACCTCTGATAGGAACATGGGGTGCTCAGCCATGCCCCAAGCACAGCAGCCAGGATATGCCATACCAGCAGACATCTTCTGGGTTCCAGCACAGACAGTGAACAGATAAAACAGGTTTGCCATCCATCAGGAGAGAATCTCTCCACTATACTGTAACATCTTCCTTGCAGTCATCATCATGTCATCCACTGCAGCCAGCACATACATGTAGCAGGATAACACTGTGATTATAAGGGTACACAGTATAAATTATCAACAAAATGCAATCTACAATCAGCTCTAGTTACAGTGTATGCATTCAGGGTATCTATTCTTTCCTATCTTTGGTGTTTTTTTTTTTTTTTTTTTTTTTTTTTTTTTTTTTTGAATGTTTAACCACAATCCTTAGTGATTAATACAAATTTCTGTTAAAATAGGAAAAACTGCTTCTTGGTGCAAAATTCTTCTTTCAATGAATTACTATTATGTTGCAGAAGGCAGTAATAGCAAGTAAACGATTCAGTATTATTGTAATGCTGATGATTATTGTTCATTTCTGCTCACCAAAACAAAGAAAATCAAAAAATTGCCATCTGTCTTCAAATTTGCCTCGGATCAAATCCCCTGGGCTTCGTTCCCAACCTGCACCTGCCTTATATCAGTGCAGGCCATTGATTTCAAAAAGGCAACACTCAATTTGCACTGGTGCCTGTGACTGAAAAAACAGGTCCTGGCTTTTTGTGAGGTTCAGCGTACTGTCTTGAAACTGGACAAAATTAGCCAAAATTTGTGATTTGGTTATTCTTTGCCTGCTGAAACAAGGCAACGTCTGCACGCGCTGCTTTGAGAATCTGTTCTTTTTGTTTCGGAACAGATGTCTGGGAGGGATTTTGGCAGGGCCCACTCTGTCAAACAGTCCGGCTTTGACAGTTACTTGCTTGAGGGACGGCTGAAATGCAAAGCATTTCTGATCAGAATATCATATTCATCTGGAAGTTAATTACTGTGTCTGCCTTGGTATAAATAATTAATTATGCAAAACCCACACAGCTGTGGCTGGACCGAGTTAAGTGACTTGCTGTCAATGTCTCATGGTTCTAGAAAGGATGAAGGGATTTAGAAAATAAGCTCTTTAGCTCTTGGGCCACACTATTGAGGTAGCCCCTTCCCACTCAGATGAGAATATGATTACCACTGTGCATGCTTTTTTAACAAAAGGATGTTTCCTGGTATAGCCTGGTTGGGCCCCAATAATAATCTCTTCTTAATGCTGTGGTTGTGTCAAGCTAAGAAGCCAAACACATCAGCTTGTTTTAGGGAAATGCATTTGCAAAGCCTCTTTGACTGCACAATCACCTTCAGAGCAATCATCAACCAAAACTACGTCTGCATTTGACTGTGTGTGTGCATGAGAGTGAGAGAAGAGTGAAGGTATATGGGTGCAATAATCAACCTGTCTCATTTTATAACTGGCAGAGGTAAGGAGAAGGCCAAGTTTACAGGAATTCTGAATATTGTTGACAGCAGCCATCGAGATTCTGACAAGTAATGGATGGGCTCATAGGTTCACTCATTAACAAATAAACAGCTTTTCTGGAAGGTGAGGGCAGAGACATGTGACTTGTTATTTCTTCCTTTATGGTGTTATCCATGGATTTTGAGAGTGCAACTAGAAGTATCATCCCAAGCTCATTTATAATAAGTGGTTTTCTGCATGTAACTCTGATTTGCCAAAATGTTTTTGCCTGCAGCACTGGTAAAACATAGAAAGAAAAGCTTGGTAAATGTATCAAATACGTTGGTGTAGGCAAACACTGCTGAGAAATAAAATAAAATAAAATAAAATAAAATAAAATAAAATAAAATAAAATAAAATAAAATAAAATAAAATAAAGTAAATTACTGCAGAGAAATAAAATAAACTGCTGCAACCCAGAGGACATATTTTGTACCTGCAAAAGATCACATCACACTACAATTCATCAGGATGAATATAGATCTCAAAATATATTTTATCCTTTTCACTAAGTAATGCAAACCTGTGTAAGCATCTAGCTACTCAAATGAGCAGGGAAAAAGAAAAAAAAAAAAAAAGTCTGTGAAAGCATTAATGTAGAAAGGTAATTTCTGTATTTCTGTATATTACAGAAAGAATCTGCAAATCTTCCCCAGCCTTTGAGGACTGTGAATCTCCTGCAAGAAACTTCGATCACCTTGTTTCCTAACTTCATTATTAAATGGAATTGAGTTTTATATATAACCTTTCACATCCCAAAGATGCCAAAATATGTACAAAGCAGCAAATAGCAGAGTTAAGGGTGTAAGAAAATGCAGAACTTTTGCACTTCACATTTAACCTTGGATATAGTAACATGTACAAAGTAAAGGATAGTAGGGAATTATCTTACCCTTTAAACTGTTAAGTGTCACAAGCCTTCTACCCCCCACCTGGCAGGACTCTTAGATGAAACAAAGTGCTTTTTCTAGTGTGTTTGCCCTTGTATTGGATACAGTATAAACCACAGAAATTTAAACTATAGTCTACTCTGCACAAGGATGCTGCCAAATGAGTGACAGTAATATTTGGGCTGTCTCTCCAGCAAGAAGCAAGGGTCTGACTGAAGGTCCATACGCTGGCTTTTGACTGATCCCCTATACATTTCAATTGTTAATGTGCTCTGGCATAGACTTGGACCTGCCTAATCATGCTGTTCCAATTCAGTTTATCACCCTGAATAAAGAACTTCAGTATTCAGTAGGAAGTATTCATGAGATCACCCAGGTTTTTAGGAGAAACCTGTCTACATGCAATTTGTCTTTAGGGCCAGAGGATGGGCCAGGCATGAAACCAGGCCTGATTTTACTGAAGCCAGTGGATGTTCAGCTGAATTCAGTGTAAATTTAAATGTCTATCAGTAAATTAGCTCAACCACTTAACCCAAACTCTTGCATGTATATTGTCTTTAGTTTAAAAATTCAAATACAAGCATTATGATGATCCTTAAGGGTCCCTTCCAACTCAGGATATTCTATGATTCTATGATTCTATGATTATCAAAAGTTGTGATAGAGTTTAGAAGAGACATGTGACCTCTGCTGAAGGTTGCAAGCCTAAAGAAAAAGTGTTTACATTACTTTAATGTTGCCAAAATTGGCACTTGAAAAACATAAATCATATTTTACATTGAAGAGCTCCCTTTCTGAGAAAACTTGATGTGTCTGCATGCTGTCATTTCTGACAATGGCAACATCTCAGATCCCTGGAAGCATTGCTCAGCAGTCATCTCCTAATTTATTTTAAATGTCACTGGAAATTACTAGTAAGTGGGCAGAAAAACAACAAAAATACCTGAAGTTTTAGTATCCCAAATTACAATCATGTAACGTTTCTTCTGGTTTCAAAAAGATAACCTGTAAATACCTGGGGAAGGAGGAAGAAAAGAAAAAGGGGAAAAAAAAAAAAAAGGAAGAAGAAAATAAATAAATAAATAAATTGGATAACTAGAATAAATCCTTTAATTGACTGCCAAAACATGGCAAGAGGCCTTGTTGTTCTCAGGTTGGCACTGGTGATGAGCAGTGCTAACAAAAGGTCTCAGCACAAGATGATCTTAGAAAGCAATTTTTACCCACACTCTTCTTGAGTCCTAGTAACCTGGATGCTACTGTCACTTTCTGAGATTCTTATACGCTAGGCAGATTCCACTGAGTTTCGTCACCCTGTGCTGTGGTACACTACCAGGACATCCAACTTTGCTGGCACCACTCAGCCCACTCATCTTTCTCCCTCTCCCCCATGCAGTCTGTTCACATCTTTCTTCATCTGTGCACTCATGCTCATTTATCTTCTTTCACCCATCTGTAGTCAGATTTCTCCCACTATTCTCTCAGTGCAGCTCCTTAGCACGGTCTCCGTGTCCTCTCATCCTCTTCCCCACATTATCCTTTCCTCTGTGGCAGGCCAGACATTGTTCACATGCACTCTGCAATGCTAGACCTACCTCACAGATTAAATCACAGTATTCCAATATCCTCCTAAATGGGTCAGCACTTGTTCCCTGCTCCCACATCTTGCCCAGCTATATTCATAACAAAGACTAGATAAATAGATATGAATAAAGAAAGAGTTATGGCTGCAGGTTCTGCTATGGGTTTCCTTGTTCTCATACTATATCATTTTTTGGAAAACAACAACAACAAAATTATATTTCTATGTTAAATATATCTGTCTATAACTGCATATAGGTAGATAGATACATCTATATGAATGTAAAATATATATATATGTATGTAAGTATGTATATATATAGGTTTTCTGTATTCCTGGAAGGGAATTAATGTAGTCTACATCGTGTCTTTTTTGTTTTACTTATTTAAAGAATTTTAATAAAAGAAATTGAGAAACTAGACTCTTGGGAGACTTATGTTACTGATGAATTGGCATTTCTGTAGTTTCCAAATTCAGCACTTAAATTCTCCCTATCTCATGCAGTAGGCATCTTAGGTGTTTTGTGAAACTGAGCTTTAATTTCTAGTTCCCCATTTGGACATGATTTAAATAATGAGGTTATGAGGCCAAACTAATTCTTGTGAAGAACTGAAATACATTGACAATATGACCATATAAGCACCTAGCTAAACAAAAATGACCAATAAATGGGCAATTAGATTTTTACATCCTCTTGAATTTGGGGTATGATTTTAACAGTTTATCCAGACTAATTCATCTATTTCTGAAACCACATTCCATGTTAACCCTTCCTTTCTGCTGTGTGTTTAGGCATAGGTTCAAAGTGTATTATCAGCATCTAAGGATAATGCTTATGTAGTTGCACTAGGAATAACTGCAAGTCTTATTAAGGCAGTAGACTTGTCTTACTGCGTACTGGGATCTTCTCTTGCTGACAAAAATGCATAAAAACACTGCTGGTTTGCTACAGAACTTTGGCCAAGGATGCTTTCTCTTTATGTATTTTAAATGCCTGAATGTTTCTTAGAATACTCTTGTGTTCTTTGGGATAATAAAATCTAGCAACTAACATTCAGTTCCCATGGGTCTTCACTATGCTGTTCATGTTCTTGCCTCAGGCCTTAACGGGTGGAGAATTTTACTTTACCTACCTCTGACACTAAGAGAAATGTTCTTAAATTTACAGCCGTCCTCTGTCATAATGCCATAAATCAGTAGGGTCACTGGAATGATATTTGCTATGCGTTCAGGCAGATGTACGCTAGAAACAAGCATCTTCCCTAAAATTACAAGAGGGATGAATCTGCCTCAATGTCGTTAAGAATGATCCCTGGGAGATCTTTTTGGCTCGGTCACCTTACCCTAGTGCATTGTCTGAAGCTTGCACGTAGCAGTGTGGGATCTCACCAATATCTGTTTATTTCACTAATATTACCAAGACCTTCTGATAAACTGACTTCAGCATGTAATACATTATTAGCAGAGAAGAAACACTGTTCCTTCCCCATTATAAACCTCTGCTCACAACTCCCAGCAGGAGCAAGGCAGGTCACTGAGTCACTATTAACCAATAGCTGACAGCTAATTGATTTTACACTTCTGTATTAGTACTTGCAAACCATAATTTAAAAGCTAATTTGCTTCATACTTTTAATATCATAGGCAGCCTTGTATCCTATCTTACAAAGCCTGAGCTCATCACAGTCCATCATTTTTAGTGCTGCTGGCCCCCAAACTGGTCTTTTACAAATTTATACTCTATAACACTCTTATCTTTTAACCCAAATGCAAGAAAGAACCCTCCAGCACCAGTTGTCTCACAGAGACATCAATGGAGAGTTTTCAAAACTGAAGCCACTTTAGGGTACTTTT
Source organism: Netta rufina (assembly GCF_964035555.1). Taxonomy (NCBI): domain Eukaryota; kingdom Metazoa; phylum Chordata; class Aves; order Anseriformes; family Anatidae; genus Netta; species Netta rufina. The sequence goes on along the minus strand of NC_140125.1, from coordinate 104,187,972 downwards.
AATGAGGTAGTGTTTGTTAAAGCATGACTGACAGAAATAATAAGTTAGCATTTATGAGGGAACCCTCAGAAACTGAACTACAGCAGGCAAAAAGCCAGCAGAAATTGTTGTGCTATTGAAATACCTCCTAAAATAGCTCTCCTAGCTCAGCCTAATGCAATTAAAGTTACCAATGTACATAATATGAAAACTGGGAGCTCTTCCTGTTGATAACCACTGTGTACCTGAGGTAATCCATTTCATTAATTTAATATACACTTTCATATCCCCTGATAATAGACATATAATTAAAGTGATAGGATTTGCATTCCAGAATGAAAGTTTGCAAAGGGCAATTCCATAAAAACAAGACATTTTGCTTAATTATTGCTCATTGTTATTTTGGCTTACACCTTTATTTTAATAAAATAGTAGTGAAATTCAAACAAATTGATATTTGTGTTGATAAAATTTATCAGTAAATAATCATGTTGCCCAGTGAAGACGAATTTTCAAGAAAATAGTAAGTGATTGTAGGAGGAGTGGCTTCTGTTGATAAAGATGCACGTTGCAGTTGGAGACGGTCTATATGCAAAGTGTTATTTAATATTATGCTGATATAAATATTCTAGTAAGAATGATATTTTTTTTCCAAATTATGAAATTATGGTGAGATTGTCATTATATTGTCTTTCTCAAAGCTCTTGACCAGAACTTAAAATCATAAAGACAAGATAGTAGGTTTCAAGTAGAGGTATTAAAAATACCTAAAGGAACAGTGAAGCTGAAAAAATGGGGTCTAAGATTTCAGGAGGTTAGTGGCTGATTAGAAAAGGATAAAATCGAGTGATAGTACTGTTAGGTTTAGGGGAAAGAGGAAAGATACAATAACTATTTATCTAAAATGCAAAATGTTTTGTATTTTTTACATATGCACATATATAATTTACAGAGAACTGTAAGACTGTGAAATTACATGGAAAAATATGGGATACACGAACATATTGACAGATGAACGTGATCGTTAAATGTGTAATTGTTACAGAAATAAAAGGGAAAAGGGGCATTCAAGAAAGCTAAATATTCATGAAACTAAATGAGTGAAAGAATTAATAATTAGAAAATGAATAGATATGCCAGCATTCAGAAGCTGTGGTAGTGGTGGACGTTTAGGTTTTAGATTTTGATGATATGATGTGACAATATTAAGTGTAACAAGATTGTTACACATGTTGCTCATGAGGTAATATTCTCTTATAAAGATAAGTGTATCTGAAAGTTAAGTTCTTCCCTAAAACATTTTTGCAAATGAATGGGAACTTCATCTATCTATCTATCTATCTATCTATCTATCTATCTATCTATCTATATATATATAATCTTCCTCCAAACTGTGTTGTGAAATTAAAATGCAGTTCATTCTTTGTGGTTGTTCACTAGCAACAAGTCTTATCAACAGCTTCTGAATAGCTTTGTGGAAAGGTCAGTGGGGAAAAAATAAGCATTAATGGAATTATTAAGATGTGTTATGTATTAAAAGGTAAACCGATATAAGTTTTCCTGTCATACCAATCATATTAGGATGCAGAAGCAGGGAAATGCCTACACAGTGTTTGTGGCCTTCTGCTTTGTGTTCAGAACAAATAAAATTCTACAGTCCGAGGCCAGGCTTTGTTCACCCAGTACTAACAATACATTACCTCACCTGAGTGATATGGTGGAGCCTTTTCTAATCCCTCTTCCTCCTTCAGAGAAGAGAGAATATAATTTAAAATTATATTTTGGCATAAGTGAGGTATGAGGAATAAAAAATACTTCATTCCTCCCTTAAGATTCCCTCTATTTATTTATTTTGTTAGTTAATTTTAATTTTAAAAAGACATGGTTAAAATGCCTTGTGTTTGGTTGTCCATGCACTTGACAGAGATGCCCTAAGGAGTAGGTAGCCACTGTGGAACTGGTGTTGACAGACAGGGGGTAAGCACCCTAGGAGATTGATTTTATTCAATCTCCTGATTCCTCATAATTTTTCAAGTGCTTTAACTTCAGCAAAATCACTTTGGGTTCTTAGGACAACCTGTTACCTTTGCCAATTAGTGCATAAAAAGGTAAAAAATTTATGAGTTGGGATCTGGATTCAGTCATCTCATTAACTGATACCATTATCAAACTGATACAGAAATCATTAAAAATGTATTGGATGTAAATAGCTTCCAATCTATATTCAGCTGGCTGGATTTACACTAGTAGTGCTAATATATACTCTAAGCCATCCGTTCCCTTAACGAATGCTAGTAACTATCTGCACAATTGTTTCTTTCATGACCACAAATTTGGCATAATAATAAAAGATGTATAAAGTGTGGAAAAGCAAAAGCATAAAAATGAAAAGTTAAGGTATCTAGACATAAACACACATTTGCTATCTCTTAGAGAGTTATTACCAAGAGAAAAGTCTTCATGGATCATAAACTACATGTTAAACCCTACCCTGGAGAGGCCAACCTTGCACTATTCTCCAGCTTAAAGCACAAGACACTAAAGAGCTATTTACTTCAATCAGACTCCTACTGCCAGCCACTGCTGCTGTAGTCTGTGTTGGGACATGTGAGGTGACAGATGGATCTGAAAAAGGAGGAGGGAATGAACCTTCCTAAAACCAGCAATTTCTCACCCAGGTTACCTGCACCAGCAGGAATAGCAAACCTACTCTTCACCTAGCTGCTGTCCCAGCTCCATCTCTCTGACTTCCCAGTGCTGCTCATAGCTGGGAATCACACTCCAAAGACAGAAAATAATCTAGTTGGTCTAAACCTCTAAGAGGGACTGACTTTGTTCCATGTTTCTTTCCCTACGTTTACACTGCAACCTAAAAAGATATCTTCTCATCTCAGTCTGTACAATAAATAAATAATACAATAAAAAGGAAGAAGTATGAAAAAACAAACCCAAACCCAGAAAACCTCACATTTGATGAAAAAGAAACACCAAGAATGACCACAAACACTCAGAGTTTAGCCTACTTATTTAAATACAGGCTGTATGATATATTTCGTGTGGGTGAAAAAGATCGTTGTTTTATTTCATGCAGCTGGCTGTCTTCCACTTCCGCTGGCAGAGAGCATTCCAAACTTGCCCATGTGTAGATCTCTTTGCAACTCCTGAACAGTGTTGTTACTGTGAATCAAAATTATTTTGTTTCACTTGAATGAAAATAATTCACTTCCGCAAGATTTTTCTGTTATTGTTGCTTTAAAGGACACGTGCTCTTTGACTGTCAGGTGTTGTTTTTCCACACAGTGGTGCTTTCTGTGTAGCATGAAGCAGATGCAGTCTTAGGGGTGGACAAGCTGGCAGTATACATGGGAACTTATTCATTTTGTAGGGAAAAGTACAAAGAGCTGTATTTTTCATGTCTAAGTAAGGAATCAATAAAATGACTGCTTGTAAACTCTGTAGTTTCAATGGATGTAGATAAAGATGAGAAGAAAAAAAAAAGTTTCTGAAAAATTGTGTTTTAGATATTTTGGCACAATTAATGCCTAACTTTCCATCCTTCTACAGCTCAGATGTGAACTTTCCCTATGGTGATGTGAGATACATCAATAAGCTAGGCCTAGGATACTGCTAGATTTACCAGTATTTAAATAAATATTGCTGTTGTAGCTGTAGGAGTTGACTGTAGGTTAAGATCTGGCTTTTAGCCGTCAGTTGCTTTGTGCACAGGAACAATATTCTATATCAGACCTATGGTCACCTTTAAGCAACCAATGGTAAATACCAGAGAAATCCTGCAGCTGGGAAATATGGGATAAACCTTCTTACTTAGCTTTTCCCTCACCATCTTGAATAATTAAAGAGTGACTTAAATTCTGAAAAAGGAAAATTCTTCCTTATAAAATGTGTGTTTGAAATTGCTATCTCATTTCTGAATTCTCTTAGATTCTTTGTTTCAGTAATTTCTCGTTATTGGGAGTTCTATTGCTTAATTACCTGATGATAATTAACAATTGTAACTGAGAGATGAATGTGTGGAAAATCATTAGAAAATACAGAAAAATAGAATGGAAAAAATGCCAAAAAATCAGAATTTCTAATAGGAAAAAATATAGATCAGGCATGATGCATTGCATTTATCATCTCACAAAGATGGTAAATCCCAGTTCTAAGCAATGACAAGTCTTAAGTCTATCCAAAATGGTTTTAGGTATTACACATCACAAAACTTCCATACATGGAAAACATGGCTATCTGAGTCATGTAGGAGCTACACACGATTTGTGTAGCTCAACCTCAGAAGCAAGTGAGTGTCTGAAGGAGGTCTGTTGCAAGGTTTAGATCTCCAGTTTGTCTAAGCAGGATAGGTAAGAGAAGACTACAGGTAGAGATGAGGAATGGAGTAAGCTCCTGAGTGTCAAGACAGACCAAATTGTCTTGTGTTGTCTTTTCTTGCCTTGTCTTGATTTGTTTTGTTTCAAATGAAGGCCTTTGCTCTAAATCACAAGTGGCTCATAGCCTGACTTTTGCTCAGAACTAAGACTTGGCTATTTCGACTCTGGAAAGAGATTTTAGAGTCAATGTTTAGTATTTCTTTACAATCACCAGTGTGCAGCTTCAGAAAATAATAATAATAATTTAAAAAAATGCAATGTTGTTTAACATAGAGTGGATACTGAGAATTAATTTTGAATTTTTAATTCCTATCACACATCAGATGCCATATAACAAAGGCAGGTTACATTGTACCCAGAGTTTTAGTGTTTGTCAGTTATGCTATTATATTCAAAGCTACTTTAGAGAGGGGAAATTATCATTTGAGAGAAATATCTTGAAATTCAATAGGTAAAAGTACAAAAAGTCCTGTGTCTGGGGAAGAATAACCCCATGCACTAGTAAGCACTGGGTTCTGCAGTGAACCTTCTTGCAGAGAACAGAGGTAGCTTAAGCTACCTTGGGGTCCTGGTGGATAACAAGCTGAGCATGAGCCTGGAATGTGCCCTCATATATGAGACCAACAGCATTCTGGGCTCCATCAGGCAAAGCATCCTCAGCAGGTTGGTGGAGGTGGTCCTTCCCCTCTAGCCAGCACCAGTGAGGCCACACCTGGAGTTCTGTGTCCAGTTCTGAGTTTCCCTGTACCACAGAGACAAGGATATAACGGAAGGCTACCAAGATGATTAAGAGACTGAGACACCTCTCCTATGAGGAAAGGCAGAGAGATCTGGGATTGTTCAGTGTGGTGAAGAGAAGGCTCAGGGGAAGATCATACTGATACGTATGAATACCAGGTGGGAAGGAATGAAGATGAGGGAACATCAGTAATGCTCACTGAAAGGACAAGAGGCAATGGACACAAATTAAAGCACATGATATTCTATCTGAACACAATAAAACTTTATTTATTTATTTATTTATATCATTATTTTAGTTTATTTTTACTCTAAGGTTAGTCAAACACTGGAAAAGATTGTCCAGACAGGTTACAGAGTCTCCATCTGTGGAGATATATGTGGAGATATATGTTAAAACCTGACTACGCATGGTCTTGGGCAACCTGTTCCAGGTGGCCCTGCTCAAGCTTTGGGATTTGGACTAGATATCACCAGAGGTTGCTTCCAATCTCAGTCATTTTGTGATTCTATGAATATATACCAGTTACATATTTTTTTCAATCTGTTCTATATTTACACATTTTGAATTTATTTCCTTTTTTAAGATAAAAAGATTTCAAGACCAGTGAAAACTGGTTATGAAGAGAAGGAATATGAGTAAGGAGAAGGGTGTGACTGAATCTGTCCTGTCAGCAAGAAATGAAAGCCTTAGGAAACCAACCGTGGACAAGTAACCGGTGTTAGGTGTGTTAGGAGACACATTGGGCAGGATGATGGCCTGTTCACTATATGGTTCATGGGAAGAAGGTCCATAATTTGATGATATTCAAACCTTTTTTCTTCCCTATATTGTTTCTTTTCCACGTGGTGCTGGTGGTTAAGTTCTCATCACACACAGCGTGAAGCATATTGAAAGGCATGGATTACAGAAAAATGAAGTTCAAATGACTCTTGTTGCAGAACTGTAGCAGTACTCTAATTCAATATGAGGAAGAATTATGGAGTCCCAGCAGATGGATTGTTCTAGTCACATCTGATCACCAGGGAATCAATCGCATAATAAAAGACTCTATTCATTTTCTCTGGCTTTTAACCAAAGCCATCCACTGGACTTACCCTATGAAACACATCAGGAAATACACAGACAACTGTGTATTACCGATACATGAGCCTATGTATCTCCAGTATTTCAGACTGTTCTAGGAACACATTCTTTAAATGCATTTTCCTTAAAAATGCAAGGATCAATATCTAGAGTTTTACACATTCTGATAGCTTATTTTGATCTTCAAATGGCTGTGGTTCAATAGGGAACAAACTTTGGAATTATCTATAGCTAATCCTGTCCTCAGCTGTCTGCCCTATATCATTCCTGGATGTCTGTACTCATATGCCAAAAGGACAGCTCCTGAGTCAGCAGTTCTGAATTGCCATTGTTTTCAGACTGGAATATTAATATTAATTAAAAAAAATAATAAAAAAAAAAAAAAAGAAAAGAAAAGGCAACACAGGTTTTTATTTAACTTGAAGAAGTTACAGCTTTGTGGCTGAAGGCAGCTGAGCTGGAGGAGAAAAGTGGTTGGCAACTGGAAATAGGATACGCTATGGTCTTCCCAAGGTATTACCCTCACTGCTTGTAAATCTGAGACTGAAGTCAATACTGGATGAAAGCTAGCAGAAGGATAAAGTGAACAGCATGTCAAAAATGTCAAGCTTTACTCTGAATAAATAGGTATATTTATAGTTTGGCTGCAGTGCAAGAGACATCATGTTTTGGAGAAGGCGGGTCCCTATTAGAAATAGGTGCTATGTCAAATCACGTTCTGTACTGAACAAAAAGGATGAGCAAAGAGTGAAAACAAATGATCCGCAAAGCTTTATCATATTACTGTTAATTGGAGGAGATGAGCTTGGAAGGATTTGATGATTCTTTTTCTTCCTAGGCAAATCTTACTATTGTTTGTAGTCACTGAATAATGGATTCTGTTTTCCAATGTCGTCTCAAGAAGTGTTTTGATTTGATGTATGCTTGCATGATTTAAACCCTGGACTGTGTCAGGCTATGATAAAAGCTGCCATCACCTCACCAGGAATTTCCTGTAATGTATAAACACTTGACTTCACACTAACCTTCCCTCCTGCCTCTCCCACATCCTTGCACGCATATCAATGACTTCTGAAAAGGGCACTGCTGTGTACCAAGGCCTAGTCAACAGCCCAGATTGATCAAGGCCCAGGGATTACTGCAGCACTGACTGCTAATCAATAGATATTGAGTGCAATCCCCTGCTCTAAATTCAACAAGGTTAATAAGTGTCTACAGAAAACAATGGTCTGAAACACAATCTCCCATTCAGTGAGGGAGGGAAGGTAGAAATGCTTGCTTCAGCAGCTGTAGATAAAACCTGTGGGAGGCAAAGCTTTAGCTTTTACCCAAATTTGGCCTGAAGCATTCTTGATTTGCTAAGTGTGCTGCGCATTAGGGACAGCTTTGCTGCTGACAAGAGAAATACCACATATGATGACATGTTTCTGAGTTCCTGAAAGTCTTTGTTTGATCTCTTTTACTCAGAGATGGTATGTGAAGCTCCTTATGGTCCCATCTATTAGACCTTTGGTTTTTCCTTTTATGCTTCATATGCAAGACTAAGCACATGCAGGATGGAGGAAAGGAATTCAATTTAATAGCTGGCCAAATGCCCTTTTCTCTTTTAAATAGGCAGTGATGCTATCTTGGGATGAAAGGTGAGACTCAAACAGAGAAGCAACACTGCTTGTAAAAGGTCTGAATTTCTAAGAATTTTGCTTGATGGCAAAAATGAAGCCAGCCCCATCCCCCAGTTTTACATGATTTACAGAGTGAACTTTTAGTACAATTTAAGAGCCTGAGTGAAAAACCTAGTGCTGAGAGACAGTTTGCCAAACTATTTGACTAAGCTGGGGTAGTCAGCCAAGTTCAGTATCTGCTAGCTGATGATGAATGGTGACGTCTCAGTGCTTGCTCAACATCTGTCTGCCTGCTTCACTTCTAATTGCATACCCATGGATAACTGGTAAGAAGGACACAATAGATTCCACTGGAATAATATAACATGGCCTACACATGAGAGTGAAAGATTTGGTAGGTATGCCTATGCTGTGTATTTAAATAGGGCTTCAACAGATGCCTGGTTTACTGCATGTGGGCATACCCCACTCAGGATTATTGGTTGTCTAAACTTCTTTGTGGTAATACAGGAGGATGTGCTTTTGCTTGTCACTGGTTTTATTGAGTTAGTGGGAGGAGTCAGCAGAAATGCTTCTTATCAACCAGAAGAGCTTTACTTGCTAATAGATTATGGAATATGAATATAGGCTCACTATGACATGTCTTCCTCAGCCACCTCTCTTCCACGGATTAAGACAAATATATCACACTATCTGCTGGTGTATGTAACTGTCACCTGACACTTTAAAGCAGAGAAACTTTTTCTTTTTTTTGAGTTGTCTGTCATTCTCCTTTTCTGTAATTTTGCATGTTCTTTGTTTTTATATAATTTTTACAGGGATTCAATTAATAGTTTGTTGTTGTTTTTTGTTTGTTTTTTGTTTGTTTTAATTACAACTTATTTTATTTTTATAAATTACAACCCATTCCCCTGTGTTGGTCTAAAACTAGAGAACTCTCTTGCCCTTTTTACTTTACCATGCTTTTTCCATCAGTATAGCACCATCAACAGACTCAAAATATAGGCAAATGGGAAAAAGGGAAATGTGTAATATGAAATGGGGTTTGCTAAAACAAGACCCTCTATTATTTCTGCAGAATCATAGAAATGGGGTAAAGGAGGTCATATAGTCCCCTCTCCTCTGCCTCTTATGCCTTTTATCAAGTTCCTTTCCTTCAGCCTTCTAACCCTTCCCTTGTTACCTGTTATCTCTTCCTTTCTTTTCTTTGGCTGTTCCTCTGCTGTGTCTTACCTAAGTGTTGATCTGTATGTATTGAAAAAAGGCACACAAGAAATCCTGACTCACAATGATAGCTCATCTGACTGCAATGGTAGCAGACAACTGTGTCTCTAGTTTTTAAATTAATGGGGAAACAGATTTCATCTATGCTTTCTTCCCAAGGCACAATGTTAGCTGTGGAGTTATAGCAACATGGAGTAACAATAAAACAATGATGACAGATTTATAATAACAGCTTTAAGACTTCTGGTTTGCCAATGTAGCTTTGAGTCTGCAAGTATGCTGTTTTGTGCTATGGGGAATCTGGGCCTTTGTGTACCAAGAAAAATGACTTCCAAATTGGAATACAGCTATGGACTCAGGCTCCATTGTGAGGGTTAATTTTGTTTCACTCAGAAATAATTATTGCTGGCTTATCTAGACTAGCAGAAGCTTGGAACAGGAGAGTACTTCAGTCTTCCTGGCACAAAGACTGTTGTGATAATATAAGTTATATAAAAGGTGCCAAGCTAAAGCAGAGGGGAAATAAAATCATCAACAGAACAGTGACTTTAGCCACCTTTCCACTGCCCAGATTATTCCCCTAATTTATTACATTTACATTGACAACTTTCTATTCTGACTGGTAGATTGCAGGAAGTTTTACTCGTCAGCCTCCCACCAGAGAAGGAACCAGTGACCCAAAAGTGTGGTATATTTTTTATGATACTAATTAAGATTGTATGAGTTCTGTTAGTCCTTGAACAGAAGAAATGGCCTGCAGCAAAGAAACCTCTTTCAGGGAACCCTGCCTAAAAACTAACACCCAGCTCCCAGTCAGTTTTAACACAGATTCTTCCCACTTGCCCCAGAAATTCTGAGCTTAAAATGACATGAAAACACCACACACCTAAAGAATGTGGCAACACTTATTCAAGGAGTAAATACTTTTTGAGTGGTAAAAGCTTTTAAGGTTGCCCTGTGGTTCACTTGAGTAATAGAGGTGTGACTAAGCTTGCTTACTCTGGGATGAGCTTGAAACAAGCCTGTCAGTGAGGCTGTGGTCTTGGGCTCTCAACAACCTGCTACCACACTGCTGCTGCATCTTATGGGCTGAGGAGCTAGCTTGTGCATGCTGCAGTGGACAATGCCTCCATACACTGAACACATGGTTGACATACTCTCCTGTGCATGATCATGCCACTTGTCATTTCCTCCTTTGATACAGGTGCCTCCAAATCCCATGTGAAGCTCAGCCTGGCACTGGCTGATTAACAGACAGGTATTTAGCTGGGGTAAGAAGTTGTATGATTAAAGAGATTAAGTTATAGAGCAGGATTAAATATTCAGGAGGAGTGCAAATCACTCCTGTGAGTTTTGCTGAAAGTCCAGAGTGATTTATCTGAGTATCAGGGAGCAAGGGAAGAGGATGATAGTAGAAATAAGGAAGAGCTCATCAGCAGTCAGTTTAGTACTAAGCTTCTTGCCCAGGAATGCAAACATTTGACCATGTGTGGAGGAATTAAAAATACATTCCAATGAGACAATATTGAACAGTATGGAAGACCAACCAGAATTTGAAGGATAATATCTGATCTTTCCTAGCCACCTTTACCTCAACTAGCCCCTCATAGTCTCTTTGCAAAACACCTACAAACAAATCAATCAATTGGTGCCACCTCTCCTGGCTCTCTCCCACTCCCTACCCCCAAAATATAAACAACCAAACCTCAAGTCTCCTATACCTCTTGTGGTTTGCTCTTATCTTACCACTTTGGAAAGACTGGAAGCTATTGTGTGGATATTTCCATTTCACATCAAAGCATTGGCTTAGTATGATTGCCCCCCAGAATTTGCTCTTTTTTTGTTTAACCCCTTTACCTCCTTTCTGATACACCTATGGGTATCTAGGGTTTTTGAGTTCTACCAGGTGGTGGCAGTGATGAACTGATGCTACTTAGCTCTCTGAACCCTGTTGATATAAAAATAATAACAAAGAATGTAGGCAAACAGGTTAGTCCTTTAGGGCTCAATTTTTAACACTGGGGCAGGGGGAAGATTTAGTATGATATTAATTAGAATTTCTTGGTCAAATCCCTCAGTAAAACTTTGACAGTTTATCCTGAACTAGTGACTCCAGTCCTGAACTTTGCAGAATTTTTAGATAGGGTATAGCAAAAGAAGATTGGAATATATTCTGAATATATTATGAGTATTTATTGGTCATGGTGAAAGCTGCTGTTGTGTGTTTCTGAATCACTTCCCTCAAGATGTGGAAACAGTTTCAAAAGAAAGAAACATTACACTAACCGTGTAAAAGAACAACTTGTTGTATGTTCTGCATGTAAAATTCATATATTGTAATTACATATAGAATATTTTGTCATTATTTTCATTCCAGAAATTAATTTCTCACCTCAGTTGGAGAATAATAGCTCTATTTAAATAATGGATACCTTCCATTTTCTTTGAATACCTTATCTTGTAACTAAGGTACTAACTGTGTAGAATAGGAGTGTCAGTGTAGACGATGGGGTTCCCCAGAACCTTCATGTAATATATTATACTTCCCTGAATCTAAAAAGTATTTAACATCTTTGATTTTAGTTATAATTATCAGTAAGATTATTTCAAGATTATCTCAATACCCATGTGTAAGAAAGCAAGCAGGGAAGGCAGGTATCCAGCATGACTGAGCAAAGACTTGCTGGGCACACTGAGGTGAAGAAGGAAATGCACATGCAGTGGAAGCAGGGACATGTGGCCTGGGAAGAGTACATGGATGCTGTCCAGATGTATAGGGATGGGATCAGGAAAGCCAAGGCACAGATGGAACTGAACTTGGCAAGGGATGCAAATAATAATAAGGGATACTATAGACACATTGGTCAGAAAAGAAAGGTCAAGGAGGAAGTGCCATCTCTGATAAAGGAGAAAGGAGAACTGGTAACGGCAGACATGAAGAAGGCTGAGGTAATCAGCAATTTCTTTGCCTCAGACTTCACTGACAGTCAGGCTTCCCACGCCTCTTGTTTCCTTGAAACTTTCGGTTGAGGGCTGGGGGAGCAAAGTCTCTCCCACTGTAAGCAAAGATCAGGTTCAAGGCCACCTGATGAAACTGAATAGGTACAAGTCTAGGGGGCCTGATGACATGCATCCCAGGGTACTTGGGAAACTGGCTGATGGAGTTGCCAAGATTCTCTTCATCACACTTGAAAAATCATGGCAGTCATACAAAGTCCCTGTTGACTGGAAAAGTAGAAACATCACTCCCATTTTTAAAAAGGGTAGAAAGAAAGGCCCAGAGAACTATAGACTGGTGAACTTCACGTCTGTGCCTGGGAATTTAATGTAACAGGTCCTCCTGGAAGCAATATCAAGGCACATGCAGGACAAGGAGGAGATATGAGCCAGACCACATGGCTTCACCAAGGGCAAATGGTGCCTGAACAATCTGGTGGCCTTCTATGATGAAGTGGCTGCATCAGTTGACAAGAGAAGACTGACAGGTGTAATTTACCTGGACTTCTACAAGGCCTTTGACGTGGTCCCACATGACATCCTGATCTCCAAATTGGAGAGAGATGGATTTAAAAGGTGGGCCAGTCAGTGGATAAGGAACTAGCTGGATGATCGCAGTCAGAGAGTTGTAGTCAACAGCTCTATGTCCAGGTGGAGGCTGGTGATTAGCGGTGGCCCTCAGAGGTCCATCTCTGCACTGGTGCTATTTGATATCTTTATCAATGATACAGACAATGGGATCAAGTACACTCTTTTTTTTTTTTTTTTTTTTTTTTTTTTTTTTTCCTGTTTGCAGATGACAGCAAGCTGAGTGGTGCAGTCAGTACAAAAGAAGGAAGGGATGCCATCCAAATGGACCTGGACAAGCTTGAGAATTGGGCCCCTGTGAACCACATGAGGTTCAACAAGTCCAAGCGCAAGGTGTTGCACCTGGGCCAGGGCAATTGTGCTGGTTTTACCTTGCTAGGCAGCTGAACTCCACCACAACTGCTCTCTCTTCCCACTCCTCAGAAGAGGGGAAGAAGAAAAGAAAACCTTTTATTGCTGAGTGTGACACCATATAGTATGGAATATCCCTTTGGTCAGTTTAGGTCAGCTGCCCTGGTGATGTTCCCTCCCCATCACTTGTCCACCCCCAGCCTGCTGGCTCTGGGGGGGCTAGAGGGAGTCCTGATGTGGTGCCAGAACTGCTCAGTAGCAGACACAACACTGGTGTGATACCACTACTGTTCTAGCTACAAGTGCAGAGCACAGCACTGTATGGGCTGCTACAGGGAAAGTTAACATCCCAGCCAGACCCGGTACACCACTGACAGACAAGAGCAGAGACTGGGAGAAGAATTCATTGAGAGCAGCCCTGCCGAGAGAGACTTGGGGGTTCTGGCAGACGAAAGGCTTGACATGAGCCAGCAGTATGTGCCTGCAGCCCAGAAGCCCAACACACAACCCTCAGTAGGGCAGCTTGTTGGATGGCTACCAGCTCCTGTTCCAGCTGCTGGAGGCCTGGGACAGCATCCCCTACCCCTCTGAAGGTCTGGCAATGTGGGGGACTACAGTGTTGTATGCCTTTTGAATAATTTCATAGGAAAAGTATGAGTAATAATTTTAGTCTCCTGCAAAAGCAAAGTTGCAACACATTTTTATTACTGCTGCCTCCAACCCAACATATTTGTCCTTCTCAGCTCAATATCTCTGGCATGCTCTGGGCTAAAATCCTGCTTTCAGTTCTCTTGGAGCTTCACTATTGTATGTGTAAAAGTGTGACCTTCCCATATTCACATATGGGTAATAACCATATCCCTCAGAGTACAGAAGGAAGATGTGCAGGAACCATGAGAAAACCAGAGTCTTTAGACAGTCCTTGACAAGTAGAGCTTGAAACATTAATGTATTTCCCTCTGGAAAAAGTCAATTATTATCAGTCTTTTTTTTTTTTTTCTTCTTCTTTTTTTTTCGCCTTTGATTTTAAGAGGAAGAGTATTTCATACACAAAATAAAAATAAATTTAAAAGAAATACAATACAATACAATAAAAAGAGCCAGTTTCCCCTTTCCCTCCCAATCCACCACCACCCCCACCCCAAATAAACAGTGGTAAGGTTTAAGGAGGTGCTGCATAGTTTTGCAGCTTTTCTCTTCCAGCCACCCAGGCAGAACACCTCCCCCCCCCATTTTCTTATTTTATTTATTTTATTTTATTTTTTTTTCCCAGCAGGGCAAAACACTGAAAGAAGCAAAGTGCAATGTGACTTAAAAGATTAAATGCTTACCTTCCTCTCCACCCTCTCAGTTTGGTAGTAGTTGACTAACTGGTAGCATAACCACTGTAATCACACTAGTTTGCACAGTTTTGCTGAGACAGAATGTTGCTGGACTTTGATCCAAGAATTGATTTTTATGTCCCCAGAGTCTTTAAGTATTGAACACAAACACTGCTGATACTAAGACTGTTTCTGTGTGGAAACATAAAAAGGGAAAGCTGTTTCAGGCCTGTGTGTGACCACAGAGGAGAACAGGCAGGGTACGTGTCTATCAGGGCTAGCAAGGACTCTGTTCAACAGCTCACTTTAAAAGTGATGCTTAAAAAGGTACAAGGGTGTTTGAACTGTATGGTGCTTACATCCATCTGCTCTTTGATCATGTTCAACCACAAGCTGCAGTTTAAAAACCTGATTTCCATTTTGCTGAACACCTATTTATACAGGTAAATCCTGTTATCTACATAGCATTAGGATTAATGCTGTAAATCCATAGTTTGAGAAAGACAAGTTTCTTAACGGGAAGATAAAAAAAGGCAGAGAAGTCTTTGGGCACAGACACTCAAAATTATACCAGTTAGCGTGAAATGCTAAGGACTCTCTCAAAATCCTAACTTCTCCACCCGCAACTACCCAAAGCTGCACCCACAGCAGGTGACTTCAAGACAAGACTCCACTCTAACCCCTGTAAGACACGAGAATTAGTCTCCTAAAACCACTAGGAGTTTTGTGACTTTTATTGCTGCAGGGGGAAATCTGATCCCCTGACCCTTCCCAGAGATTTGGTGAAAATTCACAAAAGGATGACTGGATCCACCTGTCTGTTTAACACTTTACTTATTTTTTCACAGTGCTGTTGACTTGAAACTGGTTTACTCAAACAACCTTTCATACAAACATGGCTGTGAACAACTTTGCAAAGAGTAAATCATTGCATCCCCCTGCCTTGATCATGTTGACACATGTCATTCACATGAAAATCCAATGCAGATATGGCAGGGTGTGTTTGTATATTTGCCTACTTAATGCCTTTTAAGCTGTCATTTGCTAGTTATCTGGTTCAAATATCTGGACAAATGTAAAGAAAACACTAAACCAAGTCAAAAGTGCAAAATTATTAATCAAGTTGAGCAAACAAATAAATCTCAGCTTAGTGTCTGCCTACAGACGTATTTCTGGGACTTGTGCAAATGAAGTCAAGGAGACATACAGACTGTGCTCCTTATCAGCTCAGTTTATCTCAGCTTCTTGTTTATTCTTCATTACTTCCCAGCAAAAGATGAAATTGGATTGTAGAAGATCCATTAATCCAATCATGTGCTTTGGTTTTAATTGCTAACATCATTTATTAATCAAAGGATAGCTAGGCTTGGAGGTATTGCTGGAGAGCTAGCAGGTTTAGGCCTACCTATCTGAGTATGCTAATGTCAACTGATTGTCTTAGTATGCCAGTCGAAGCCATTTCCTCTACTTTCTGGAAAGCAGTTGTGACAATCAGAGTGAGCAGTGACAACTGGGATATCGGGACACTGCATCCCACTCAGAGGGGTGTGAGGATCCCTGCACCTTTCCTGGGGAGTTTGTAGACATGGTGGATGGAGCCAGGGAATGACACAACCTGAGGGCTCTCAAGCTCCTGCAGGTTATAAATATCAACCATAGAATCACAGAATGGTTTGGGTTGGAAGAGACCTTAAAGGACACCTCCCACTAGACTAAGTGCCCCATCCAGCCTGGCCTTGAATGCTTCCAGGGATGGGGCATCCACAGCTTCTCCGGGCAACTTGTGCCAGTGCCTCACTGCCTTCAGAGTAAAGAATGCCTTCCAAGTATCTAATCCAAATCTACCTTTTTTTTTATTATTATTATTTAGTTAGTTAGTTTAAAGCCATTACCCTTTGCCCTTTGTCCTATCACTACATCCCCTGACAAAGAGTCCCTCCTCAGCTTTTCTGTAGGCCCTTTTTAGGTTCTGGAAGGCCTCAATAAGGTCTCCATGGAGACTTCTCTTCTCCAGGCTGAACAAGCTCAGCTCTCTCAGCCTGTATTCATAGGAGAGGTTCTCTAATTGTCTTTGTGGCCCTCTTCTGGACTTGTTCTAGTATGTCCATGTCCTTCTTGTGCTGGGGGCCCAGAGCTGTACTCCAAGTGGGATCTTACAATCAACACGTATTCTCAGTAGCATGGGGAAAAAAAAAATCTATTTGGCTGTCAGAAGAGCATGAAATAATCTATGTTATGACTTAATATGCATAATGAACAAATTAAAAGTTTTATGTGTGATCTTTAGAAACAGGGAAATAATGTACACTTAAAATACTCATTATTATTTAATCTCAGTTGTGTCTTAGTTGCCTTAGCACCCACCACAAATTATTCCAGGAACCTTCTAGAAAAAGTACAATTTCTTAAGTGAAATTTCTTAAGTGAAAACCCTGCTGAAAAATACTCCCTTCATAATACCTTCCTTGGGTAGAGCGTTGCTCTTCTGTCATACCTGCAGTACTACAGGAGTGTACTGCACTACAAATGAAAGATGCAGGACCAGGCTATGAAATGATTCAGGTAGCTTGGTCCATTCCAGTTGCTGGTAGGAGCCAGGGCTAGAAGTGTATTACATTCTTATGACATGACATAAGCTTGTGTAGGTTACACAAGGGATAATGTTGGAACACAGCATCTTCAGGATTTTGACCCTCTCTAAACAGAACAGGAACATTTTAAACAATTTCTGTGGACATTCCTACTCTAAAAGCTTTGCAAATATATGACTTAATGTATTTGAACATTAGCTGATGGATTGTGTGGGGTTTCTGCATTCTGAGCTGCCTGGATTGCCATCTTAGAAACAGCCTCAGCCTATGGATTGAAGCCATTTATTAACAATTCCTTGGCTGAAAACACATCATTCCTTTTGAGGAGGGGTAGGATCAGAATCAACTTAAGGGATTCCTTTTTCCTTTAGTTATCCCTAGTTACCCTGAAGATAATGATAATGATAATGTTAATAACAATAATAATAAAGTTATTTCTTCTGTTCATCAAATAAATATTTCTGAAATACAGAGAATAAATTGTTAAAATTACTGCCCATTATATTATAAAAGCTGAGCTCTGTCACATGATCCATTGTGGAAAACTGTCAATGCTTTTGTAAGAGAGGATGGAAGGAATAAAGGCTTTCCTTATTCTTTTACTAGGTAGTCTGGTATTCTAGAAAACTCCAGGTGAAATGGGTTCAACCTGTATGCAAGAAATAGAATTAAAAATTACAGTTTGTCAACATCTAAGATTGGATGTTTACTCTATGTTCTTCTACCTCCCTTCTTCCATTGTAAATTAGGTTTATAATCCGTATAGCAATCATACATCATCTCTTCTTCGACATACAATACTAGCATTGACCTGGTACCTGAGGCAGTGCCGGTATTGTTAACATATGTCTTATTTGTTGTGACATTAGATTTCTGTCTTCTAGATTGGTCTGAAGTAAAGAAAAAGAAAATCTGGAAAACAAAATCACAATTTTATTTTTAGCTCACAGTTTGTAGGAACAGAGTCAGACTTAACATTTTAAAAAGTTTCCCACCTGAAAAAACAGTATCTTAAGCTGTTTACAGAGCTTCTTTTTTATTTCAAGGTCTAGACTCATTTTCCCATAGCAGCATTCCTACGCAATGCCTGGGAGCACTGGCTTTTCTATGGGCAGCTTGGTGGTCATTTGTTAGGTAGCAGAGGAATAGCTGGCCTGGAAATCTTGGTTGGCAAGTGATATGTCATGACCTGCTACAATGGCAATGGGCCATTACAGTAGCATGTTTTACAGTGTCATTCCTGCAACTCACAGCAACACCGTAGGTGTTTTGCTATAATGGGTGATCATCCTCTTTGGAAGCTTGTCAGCTGCGGAGGCTGTGGCCACCAATCTGTAAAATAAAGTTACTTGGTGCTCTTTTACCTCTTCCTGGAGGTGTCACCTGCCTTAATCTGGTGGAAGCTGCTTTTTCTTTCCTGGTTCCATTGTGAGCTCTTAGAAAGCTGGAAACCTAGACTGATAAAGGCAGATCTGATCAGGCCACCTGATGCCTGAATACCATCCTGTGAAATTTGTTACCTCATGCTCTTGAAGGAAGGTCCCACCGTGCTGGATGTCCAACTATCCTCAGTTTCCCCAGGCTGGAGTACTCCTTGTCAATGCATGCTGGCATTGGGGTACCCATGGGTGGCATCCCATGAAGCCCTTGAGTCACAGACAAGCAGTGAAGTGATGGCCAACCTAAGTGAAGGAGGCTGACTGTGGGTGCCTGTGTAGCCCCACAAAATGCCTTGGAGATCAGGTAACCTCCAAGCAAGGAGCAGGCAGCTCATTGCCCAGATGCACAAAGCTGGAAGCCTTCAAACTATCATCCTGTCACCATAGTTGGGTCTGCATAATTTCTTTCTTGCTTCTGTCTGCCAACCTATCTCTTGCTGTCTTGGTGGTGCCTGTTGCCTTGTTACTGCTGTTGGCACTGGTGTTTTATTTCTTATCAGTGCTAGGAGCTGCCTGTTTTCTTTCTGTTTTATGCAGATCTAAATCCTACATTTATCTTCCTTTTATCAGGAGCAAAGCTTGTGGATACTTTTGCCATCAACCTACACTGTGTTTGGCTCCGTATTCACTTGTCCTCCATTTTTAACCCGTGTTTAACTAGGTTTAGTATTTTCAAGCATCAACGTTAAGAACATTGATTTTTGAAGTTTTTGGAGTATAGTTAGTCTTTTATTACAAATCCTCCCTGCTTATTTCTTTGGGGAAAAAATACCATTAGTGGGGAAAGTATGAAAAAAAAAATAACTTTGCTGAAAAGATATGGTAAAAGTTATATAATATGATAGTCAATAACTGCTGAAATCATTTTTTTTCTAAAAATAGCCAAGGCAGAAAGAAAATGTCAAAAATTATCATTATACAAATGTGCAATCACTGTTTTAGGGAAAAAAAAATGCATTTAAAACTTATGTTCATAGCTCTAGTATTTTTCAATTTCAGTACAAAATCTTTTCTTTGTCACTTTTTGCTTTGAATCTTTGACTTGGAAAAAGAACTTGGAAGATTGTCTCTCAGTATCCAGGGAGATTTTTTATTTATTTATTTATTTTTTTTTCTGAGCCGTTTGCAGAACAAGAAACTCACCCTTCTTGGCAGCTGCCTGAAGACAGATTGAATATTGAGGGAAGCTTACATAAAAAGTAAGTAAGCCCTGGCACAGTGACTGATAAAGCCACTCCTGCCTTCTAAAAAAATGCTGAGATGAGGGAAAAGCCACCATCAGAACTGCAGTACTTGAGAAGGAAAGACAAGTCCTATATATCTAAGGTTGTTTTTCTTTCAACCATCCCTACCTTTGGACTCCAGAATACGTACATGTATGACAGCTGATATTAGTAACTCTTCTTTAGCTCATTTTACTCATTTCACTTCACTTTTCATAATCATTTGCGAGTCCTCTCTGTTTTCTGTAGGATATACATATATATATATAATATATATATATGTCCACATTAGTTTCAACCACAGATGTGACTCTAACATGAAAACAATGACTCACTCTCATTTTAGTATCAGTGCTTTATCACTTAGTATCAGTGATTTATTATAATGGATACACGTTTTCTGGAACCTTTGTATAAGTAAGAAAAGAAATATATTTTAAAGCAATTGCATGGATGAAAACGAACTGTTTTCCTACTAAGCCATTAATTTTCTACAAAGGACAAGATTAAGTGAATATTTGATGGAGGCCTCCATCTACCATTTTGCAAATGGAGGAATCTTTCTCCAGAGACAAATTCTACAGTAAGATGTCCAGCTATTTATTCCCTCTTCAAAGTTGGTTTGTTCTTAGAAAAACATGCTAGAAACATCTCACTCTTCCATAAGTGAGCCAAGGAGCTGAGTTTGATGTAGCATTCCTTAGGAATGTGTACCTTCTTGTCCTGTAAGAACTGTAGAAGAACTGTGTTTTAAAATCCTGATGTGTAAAATGAACAATATGTTCTGTTTTCTTTCAATGATTTATTATCTAAGGATTTCTTATTTCTCATAGATAATTGTAATCTGAATTCCAGCTTTAATCTTTCAGACATCTTTTAGACTTTCTTTTTTAAAATCATCTGTTCCTTTCACTTGATGTGGTTATTAGAGTGTAATTTTTACTGCTTAATTTATTTTTCTTTAAACTGTCTAGAAAAGGAATTGGGGTTCCAGTTTCACCAGCAGATCTGAAGTTAAATGATTGACTGATAATGTCAGTAATGGAAATTTAAATCCAGCCAGAGGCAATCCAGCCAGAAAATTTTTGATGTTTATTTATTTATTTATTCATTTGGTTATGTATATATTTTATCTTTGATTTTTTTTTTTATTTTTTATTTTTTTTAAGAGGGTTATCAATGAAATGGTAACTGGCAAGAAGAACTGGTTCAAAGCATCAGTGATGTGCTTAAAGAAGCACAATATTCTCAGTAAATTCTCTGTATAAGAGAACAAGTGTCTGGAGTTCATCAGCATATGGGTGTTCAGTGTTACTGCCAAGATTAGCACCCACACACATACAGGCTATGTCTACTCTTGTCAAGATATGTCTATTCAAAGAGGCAGGATATAATAACTCCAGGAAAATTTCATGAGGAGGTGTCAAAACAGCTTCTGTATTGATTTACTTCTTGTTGACTTAAAGCAGAGACAGCATGAACTCATACTGCTCAGCACCTAAGCAGGTACATGTGTTTATAGACAGCCTGGTCATCAGCAGGGAATGAATGTAACTCTGTCATCACCAGACATATGAACTCTTTAATGAGTTTTAACATAAAGTTAATAATATGGACAGTAACAAAATGAAGAGACAGAATTGGTACGCTAGAATCAGAGGGGCTGTGTGCCAGTGAGGTCCTTTGGTCAGATCCACAAGGTGCTGAGTGTAAGGAGACGCACTTGAAATGCTTTTACACGAACGCACGCAGTATGAGGAATAAAATAGATGAGCTAGAAGTCCTGGCCCAGTCCCGCAACTACGACATCATCGGCATAAGCGAAACCTGGTGGGATGAGTCCTGTGACTGGGGTGTTGCGATAGATGGTTACAGGCTCTTCAGGAGGGACAGGCAGGGTAGGCGAGGTGGTGGGGTTGCGATGTATGTGAAGCAGGGGCTGGACTGTGTGGAACTTCAGGTCGGTGATGGCAAAGTTGAGAGCCTCTGGGTAAGGATCAAGGGACGAACGAATAAAGGGGATGTCGTTGTGGGAGTCTATTACAGACCGCCTGGCCAGGACGATAGCGCCGATAAATTATTCTTTACAGAACTAAGAGAGGCCTCGAGATTAACTCCCCTTGTCCTTATGGGGGACTTCAACTTGCCGGACGTTAACTGGGAGTGCCACACGGCTGACACGAGCAAGTCCAGGAGGTTCATGAAGCACCTAGATGATAACTTCTTGGTGCAGGTGCTAACGGAGCCAACTAGGAAAGGTGCCCTCCTAGACCTGTTGCTAGAAAACAGAGAGGGTCTGGTGGGAGATGTGGTGATTGGTGGCCGCCTCGGCCATAGCGACCATGAAGTGGTTGAGTTCAATATTTATGGTGACAGAAGGAAAAGTGCCACCAAAACCTCATCCCTAGATATGGGGAAAGCGGACTTCAGGCTGCTCAGGGAACTAGTCAGCAAGGTCCCCTGGGAAACTGCTCTTGAAGGCCTCGATGTCCACCAGTGCTGGTCACTCTTTAAGCGATGCCTCCTAGAAGCACAAGATCAGGCAATTCCAAAATATCGCAAGTCAGGCAGGCGGGGCAGGAGGCCGGCGTGGCTGACCAGGAATGTTCTAATGGAGATTAGGCGGAAACAGAGAGTGTTTCGCTACTGGAAGGAGGGCCAGGCGTCATGGAAAGAATACAGGGATGCTGTTCGTGTTTGTAGGGAGAAAGTTCGAGTGGCCAAAGCACAGCTAGAGTTGAAGCTGGCTGTGTCTGTGAGAGAAAATAAAAAGGTTTTTTTTAGATATGTGAATGGAAAAAGGAGAACTAAAGAATACATAGGGCCGCTCCTTGATAGGGAAGGTCTCCTCACAGACGATGACGTAGGCAAAGCAGAGACGCTTAACGCCTTCTTTGCCTCTGTCTTCAATGCCGATGATGGGCTTCGGGACCCAGGGTGCCCTGAGCTGGAGGGCCGGGACGGTGGGGATGACAAACTCCCAACTGACCCTGAACGTGTGCGGGATTTGCTACTCCACCTGGATCCCTACAAGTCCATGGGTCCGGATGGGATTCATCCCCGGGTGCTGAAAGAGCTGGCGGATGTCATCGCGGAACCTCTTTCAATTATTTTTCAACGATCCTGGGAATTTGGAGAGGTCCCGGTAGACTGGAAGCTGGCAAATGTTGTGCCAATTTTCAAGAAGGGTCAGAAAGAAGACCCTAGCAATTACAGGCCTGTCAGGCTCACGTCAGTGCCTGGTAAAATCATGGAGAAGTTGGTTCTCGGACTTATTGAGGCGCACCTGGGGGACAAAGCAGTCATTGGTCCCAGCCAGCATGGGTTTGTGAAGGGTAGGTCCTGCCTAACTAACCTGATTTCCTTTTATGATAAGATCACCCGTATGGTGGACCAAGGGAAACCAGCTGATGTGATTTTTTTGGACTTCAGCAAGGCTTTTGACACGGTTTCCCATAGGATCCTACTGGACAAAATGTCCACCATACAGCTAAATAAAAACATCATACGATGGGTGAGCAATTGGCTAACGGGCAGGGCCCAAAGAGTTATGGTAAATGTGGCTGTGTCAGGCTGGCGGGCGGTCACCAGTGGGGTCCCTCAAGGCTCCATTTTAGGGCCGGTACTTTTCAATATTTTTATAAACGATCTGGATGTAGGAATAGAGGGTATTTTGAGCAAGTTTGCTGATGACACCAAACTTGGAGGAGTTGTGGACTCAAATGAGGGCGTAAAGGCCTTACAGAGGGATCTGGACAGGTTGGAGAGCTGGGCGATCACCAACCGCATGAAGTTCAATAAGAGCAAGTGCCGGGTCCTGCACCTGGGACGGGGAAACCCTGGCTGCATGTACAGACTGGGCGATGAGACGCTGGAGAGCAGCCTAGAAGAGAGGGATCTGGGGGTCGTGGTAGACAGCAAGTTGAATATGAGCCAGCAGTGTGCCCTGGCAGCCAGGAGGGCCAATCGTGTCCTGGGGTGCATCAAGCACGGCATCGCTAGTAGGTCAAGGGAGGTGATTGTCCCGCTCTACTCTGCGCTGGTGCGGCCTCACCTCGAGTACTGTGTGCAGTTCTGGGCACCACAGTATAAAAAGGACATGAAACTGTTGGAAAGTGTCCAGAGGAGGGCTACGAAGATGGTGAAAGGCCTGGAGGGGAAGACATACGAGGAACGGCTGAGGTCACTGGGCCTGTTCAGCCTGGAGAAGAGGAGGCTGAGGGGAGACCTCATCACAGTCTACAACTTCCTCGTAAGGGGGTGTCGAGAGGCAGGAGACCTTTTCTCCATTAACACTAGTGACAGGACCCGCGGGAACGGGGTTAAGCTGAGGCAGGGGAAATTTAGGCTGGACGTCAGGAGGGGGTTCTTCACAGAGAGGGTGGTTGCACACTGGAACAGGCTCCCCAGGGAAGTGGTCACTGCACCGAGCCTGTCTGAATTTAAGAAGAGATTGGACTGTGAACTTAGGCACATGGTCTGAACTTTTGGGTAGACCTGTGCGGTGTCAAGAGTTGGACTTGATGATCCTTAAGGGTCCCTTCCAACCCAGGATATTCTATGATAATTATAGGAACAGTCCATAGATAGATATTTTATCAGTATTTCCATTGCATTCAATATACTTTGCAGTAGAAATCCAAGGATTCCTAATTTCTTGAACATTGCCCCAATTCAGGAATGCACTAAAATACATTAAACTTAAAAGCAGCTGTTTCATTATTAACTTTGTTAAAGCTTGGTACTGAACTAAAGCACTAACCTGAATGGGATAGAAGATCCTCAGTTTATCCTGCATCATCTATTATATTTTAAACTCATACTTAATTTAAAATGCTGTTTTTCTTGACAATAGAGCAAAATAGTGACAAATCAGTCCCCTGTATAGTTCTTTTGTTTGATTCAGCAAAGAAATAAAATATGCCTAAAGGTGATGTTTTACAAGTGACCACATATCATCTGTCATATACTGGTAAAGAGATGTGGATGGATCTGCTTGAAATATAAACTTCCTGTTACTTTATTTTCTCCTCTCACACCCCAGCTTTCGTGAAACAAAAACACATAAAGTCATGTTACACATATGCTATAACATAGACACTGGTTGTAGCTGATAATTTTTACTGATCATTTCTGTACTATCCCAGAATCACAGAATCATCTAGGTTGGAAGAGACTTCCAAGATCACCTAGTCCATCCTCTGACCTAACACTAACAAGTTCTTCACTAAACCATATCACTAAGCTCTACATCTAAATATCTTTTAAAGACCTACAGAGATGGTGACTCCACCACTTCTCTGGGCAGCCCGTTCCAATGCCTAACAACCCTTTCAGCAAAGAAGTTCTTCCTAATATTCAACCTAAACCTCCCCTGGTGCAACTTTAGCCCATTCCCCCTCATCCTGTCACCAGGCACGTGGGAGAATAGACCAACCCCCACCTCACTACAGCTTCCTTTAGGGTACCTGTAGAGAGCGATAAGGTTGCCCCTGAGCCTCCTTTTCTTCAGGCTGAACAAACCCAGCTCCCTCAGCTGCTCCTCATAAGACTTGTTCTCCAGACCCTTCACCAGCTTCGTCGCCCTTCTCTGGACTTGCTCGAGCACCTCCATGTCCTTCTTGTAGCGAGGGGCCCAAAACTGAACACAGTACTTGAGGTGCAGCCTCACCAGAGCTGAGTACAGAGGGACAATCACTTCCCTAGACCTGCTGGCCACACTGCTTCTTATGCAAGCCAGGATGCTGTTGGCCTTCTTGGCCACCTGAGCACACTGCTGGCTCATATTCAGCTGACTATCAACCAATACTCCCAGGTCCTTCTCTGCCAGACAGCTTTCCAACCATTCCTCTCCCAGTCTGTAGCTCTGCTTGAGGTTATTGCACCCCAGGTGCAGGATCCGGCACTTGGCCTTGTTGAACTTCATACAGTTGACCTCAGCCCAACGGTGCAGCCTATCCAGATCCTCCTGCAGAGCCCTCCTACCCTCGAGCAGATCGACACATGCACCTAACTTGGTGTCGTCTGCAAACTTACAGAGGGTGCCCTCGATCCCCTCATTCAGATCATCGATAAAGATATTAAAGAGGACTGGCCTCAGTACTAAGCCCTGGGGGACTCCACTAGTGACCGGCCTCCATCTGGATTTAACTCCATTCACCACGACCCTTTGGGTGCAGCTATCCAGCCAGTTTCTAACCCAATGAAGTCAGTCCAAGCCACGAGCAGCCAGTTTCTTGAGGAGAATGCTGTGGGAAACGGTGTCAAAAGCCTTACTGAAGTCAAGGTAGACCACATCCACAGCCTTTCCCTCATCCACCAAGCGCATCACTTTGTCATAGAAGGAGATCAGGTTTACCAAGCAGGACCTGCCTTTCATAAACCCATGCTAACTGGGCCTGATTGTCTGATTCTGCTTCTTAGGGTATTAGTTGAGGCTCCAGTTTGGCAGATGTTTGCGTTGTTGTGGTATTATAAGTCAAATTCTGGGTCCAGTCTTCTCCCTTTTGTACTAGCCCAACACTGAAAAGGTACAAGTTTGCCTTCATTGCACCATTGGTGCAGTATTTAGTCACAGGGGACCACAGTACTTATGTGGAATGTGGTGTTCATTTCTCCTGTGTAGATAGAGGCAGAGGAGAAAGAAAGTCATGTGCTGAAGCCAGAGTGCATATCTACCTTCCTGAAGTTCTGATTTAGTCAGTGGCATGTAGAGGAGCCATCAAAATAATTAAAAAAAAATGATAATAATAATATAATATAATAATTATATATATATAATATATATAATAAAAGGTAATATTCAATTTTTTGACCAGGTAAAAAAAGAATGAATTAAAAAAAAAAAAAAGAAGAAAACAAAAAGACATGGGATGTCTTCAACATAATGTTTTTAGGATTTTTCCTTTTACAAATGAATTAAACTAATGAACCAGACACACGTGGGGGAATGTCTATTGACTACTTAATCAAAAATGACACCTAATCTGAAGAAGTAACACAAAGTCGAATCTGATAACCAAATACCAGTTCTGACTTAAAAACATTTTTTCAAAGACTAAAGATATCAATATTTCCACTTTTAATGTAAACAGCAATGTCTAAATCTTCAAAGTGTCCTGGGAGGTTTGGGAGGTTGATCTTGTTAAAGGTCATATGAGTTGCACAGAAAAAATCCTGGACCTGACTTTGAAAATGTGATTTGCTCAAAGGAGAATAGTGCAGATAAAGGGAACACTTATACTGAGCTGTTCTTTTTAAATGTCAGTAGAAGTTTTTTTTTACACCCCCACCTCTTGTCTTCCTACTTTGTTTCACTCCCTCGTATACTTCTCCCTCTCAAATAGTAAACATCTTGAAAGTTCTGGCAAGAAAACTTGAGACAGATAAACTATCCATTAAAATTATGTGGTATGCTTTGATTTTTGCCTAGAAGGAAGAGGAATCAAGCTTTTTTCTGTATCAGAAAAAGGCTTACAGGTAAAAAATAAAATGTTAAGGGATGCCTCTGGCTACCCAGCCTGTCATTTCAGGTACCTTCCAACACCCAAGTATTTTGATCCTTGCAAGTGAAGGAGACAGAAGTCCACACCTTTCTAACACACAGTTGTCTGGCTGAAGTTATAAGAGAAGCACAATTAGCCCTCCTCCTGGGCCCCAGCTGTATTTTACAGGCACACACTGAGGCTAGAAACAGTCCAGCAGGCCCACATGATATCAATGCTGGTCCTTTTGTTCGCCTTGTAAATGTAAAAAGCAATTACTCATAAACAAATATGAAACAAAATCTCAGAGCTTAGAGGAAAGAATGAAAGTGGACTTAAAAAAAAATTCTTTCCATGTTCTATGACAGGCTCTGGTAAAAATGTTTCCAGTCTATATCTATGGTTTGCATCAGCTACGTGTTTTTGTTTACTTGGATGCCATAATTATTATTGGTCTGCTGTTTTCTATTCAGGATTACTTTGATTAGTTTGTGCTATTGATCAGGAAAGTGGGAATAGCTCACACAATAAAATATAAATCATATTTACATTGTGTGTATTTTTAAATTATTTTGCATATTTTACATGCATGCATGTGTGTGAATATGTTTATATATATGTATATATATATATATTATATTGAAAACAACTCTATAAATGAAAACAACACTATAAACTCATCTCTTGATAAAGTCATCTTTCCAGAAATTGCCTAGATTGCAATTGTCTGAACATAGCTCACATTTATAACAGCAAATTGCAATCATCTGATCATTTCTCAGGTCCCCTTTAGGGATTTGGAGTTCTCGGGACTAGTGCCAGTGGATATATGCCATATCCGGGAGCCTAAAAAAATATAAGCTACAGAAATAGCTCGTTGGTTCACTGGTTGACCCAAGGGATAAGCCCAACAGAAAATCAAGACATGCTTAGTTAACTATTTGATCACAAGACTGTAGGTGCCTGTGAACTTAAAGACTGCTCTGAAGCCCATTGACATCAAAACTGATGTGTCTAGGCTTTGCATAACTAAATAATGACACACCCTGAGCAGCCAGAAAGGCTGTGGGGTGTGCGTAGGGGTGGAATTCTTTCCTCAGAGCAGGAAAAGGGGCTCCCCAAGGATCTGTTGACAGCACTGAGCCGAGTGTGAGCTGCACCTGGAATGGCTGGAGTCTGAAATCAGGTGCTGTTTATTAGCTTTGCCTCATCAAAAAAAGCTTACAGGAGAGACATTTATTGTGTTTATATTAAACAGTCAACAAGGAAAATAAGAAAACGTGCTGTTCTGCAGATCAAAATATTACTTATTGCTCTAATAAGCACTTAACTCTTTTTGAGAGAGCAGCATGGGCAGACGAGGGATTTTTTTTTTTCTGCAGTGATTTAAGTCATTCACTTGATTTGTTGCCATTTACTGCAGTTGTGTAATGGCTATAAAACCGGAAAAAAAAAAAAAAAAAAAAAAAAAAACATAAAACATAAAAGAAAGGTGTTGAAGTCAGCCTTAAGGTACTAAATTCCTGACAGCAGCTTGTAAAGCAGCAGAGATTTAGGTGCTGGAAGATGATGCTGGGGGTTGTGGTAGGTGCCAGAAGATGCTGAAGTGATGAGGCCATGACATACTGGAATTATGTAACTCTGAGAAAATGATATGGGCACCTCCTCACCCCTACTCATTCCTGGGAGCACCAATACTCCACAGAAGCTTTTCATGTGACATGAGTGGTCTTCAAGGTCTAAAACTCCTGGTTTGGCTATGCCCAGAACTTCACCTAAATTTATTGTGAGGCTTGGTCTAATAAGAATTTACAGATCACTTCTATCAGGGACTGAAAATGGTCAATATACAAAAATATAGATTGTCTCTTTAAAAATAAAAACAAAAAGTTGGTGATTTCCTTTCACACATCTTTTTTTCAGTACAGTCTTAATGCCTCAGCCCCGGAGGCTGAATCTCAGATCTGTTGTGTACACAGCAAGGAACTGAGCACTGCATCAAAAAGGACTTAAAAGGATTCTGCATCACATATGTTTTAAAATGCCTGGTACCTCCCACGTTCTGTAGTCTCATTCTAGTGAAGCATATGTTGAGGAAAGAGGAAACCTTGGTTCAGTCCCTCTCCCTCAGACTAAAGAGACTCAAAATTTTCATGTCATCTTGCAGGAAGATTTCCCACCTGCTTGTCTAGAGACCACCAAGCAATAAAATGTTCTTGTTATTGGATCTAATCCACCATAAAAAAACAAACAAACAAACAAACAAATAAATAAATAATAATAAAATTTAAGTGCATGAACCCAAAGAATGGGATTCACTTTCAGTGCTGGTATATATTCAGGTGTTTTTAGAGTGATGCTCATTTCGTGTTCCCAAGGGTCTTTGTTCCATGGATCATTTTGTTTTGAAACACCAGAAATCTCGTGCATGAGGATACAACCTAGAGTACAAGCCGCATGAGCTGAAGTCCCTCATTACTGGATTCCAGCAACTTACAGTATGCTTTTTGACACCATGAGAGTCTGAATGCTAGGCTAGGTAGGCCTGCAATTATAATGCAGGGTGGTCATGCCTCTACTCCATTAAAATTCCATCTATTGCTATTATTACAATTCACTTGTGGGTTGTATATTTATATACTCTACATATTTATACATATATATACACATATAAATGGTATAGATTAGTTTTATTATGTCTTGATTTCATGAATAGCACAGGCAGGCTGTGGTCAGATGCGGGGAGGGGGAATTATATGAAGTGGACTAAGATGGATATAAACTTTCCCGTTCCCCTATTAGCATAGTTGAATGGAGTTAGTGATTTCTATCCCACTACCATGAACTACTATGCAATAAAGTACTATGCAAATTTGGCTTTAATTTGTTCTGTCAAACTCACTCCTTCTACTAGTACTCCCTTTCCTACTGCATCAGAGCTTGAGGCAATGCTACACTCTTCAATCCTGAATGGCTCCTGCTTGGTTAAGTCAAAAAAGATTGGACTGGCATAGAACTAGAACTGTAACCCCTAGCAGATGGGGGATACTATATGTGCTGTATCTTTTGTAAATGTAAGTAGATGCATCTTAACACCGCTTTAACTCTTAGCAGTGATGCAGCTCATCCTCCCAAACAAAATTCCTTGTCATGTAGGCAGAGATTAGATTCAGAAGCTTTGCATTACGCAACCTCTCATTTTGGTCATGGAGGGTAGAATGAACTCCCTCAGTTCCACTTACTGGATATCTCTCATACTCCTTGGTTGTGCCAAGTTTCTACATTTATTTACAATGTCACTGTAAACATATCTGCTGATAACTGACAATCCAGTATTCACAATACCTCTCAATAGGCTTGTTCAGATCAAAGGACATGTTGCTATTTATCTGCCTGAAAAAACATGGGAACTTCAGGGCAGTTTCTTTTTTGTAGGACCTGATCCATCTAGCATTAAATTCAGTCCTAGAACAGATGCATATGACCAAGAATAAGAAACTAAGGCACACAGCTCTACTTAAGCATCTACTCTAAAGCCTACCAAAGTCAGTAACAATCTCTCCTGTGAGCTGTGGATTGGGTTTTAAGTGCCAGCAGCTACCCATGTTACATAGAAGTGCCAGAGCAGGGTCTTTAGTGATATGAATGTTGGTTACTAAGGCCAGCGTTAAGTCTTAGGCTGCCTCCAGAATAACTGAGATAGAAAAATAAACTGAAGTCAAGGAACAAACTTCTACTTAAAAGGCACTACAGTAGGGGAATGGGAGGGTGAAGGTGGAAATCTGCACAATATTTTCACTAGTAGTGACTGATGTTTGACTGTCCACACTCTTTTCAGGCAGTTAGTCATGTATTAGCTCATGACCTGTTTGTTCTCTACATGTTCCTGAGGAGGGAAAATGAAGAGAGTGTGTCAGTCTCTTCTCCCTGGTAACCAATGATAGGAAACATGGGAAAGGCACAGAACTGTGCTAGGGGAGGTTTAGACTAGATGTTAGGAAACATTTCTTTACCATGAGGGTGGTCAAACACTGGAAACAGCTTCCTATAGAGATGGTTGATGCTCCATGCCTGTCACTGTTCAAGAAGCATTTGAACAATGCCTTGAATAATATGCTTTATCTTGTAGGTAGCCCTGAAGTGGTCAGGCAGTTGAACTTGATGATCTTTGTAGGTATATCCCATCTGAACTACTCTAATTAATTCTAATTCTAATTCTAATTCTAATTCTAATTCTAATTCTAATTCTAATTCTAATTCTAATTCTAATTCTAATTCTAATTTTAATTAATTCTAATTCTTTTATCTAAAATCAAATCTCCTTTCCCCAGAATAAGTAAAATGAGAGATTCAGCAATGCATTGTATCCATTAGTGCTACTCATTGCGCTCAGTTTACTAAAACTTCTAGCTAAACCTACCTAAAAATATCCAGACTGTAATAATGACCCTTTTGAAATATTACATTTACTGCATAGCAATATCAGGAGAATAATTTAATAATAAAAAATATACTGAGAATGATGGGAAGTTTTAGCTGATATCTCTAAAGCCAAGGACATTTTATCACCATTTTAATTTATGATTATGGGGTGTTTTAAGAAACTAAACCTAATTCATGATCTGGGTGAGATGAATTACTACGAATATATTCCATTACCCTCTATCACCTATGGTTATACTGGCATTCATGATATGTCATTTAAAACAAAACAAAACAAAACAAAAAAGAGAAAAAATCCTTTCTGTGCTGAAGTACTATAGTGGTTCAGCTAAAAACCAGAATACTCTGGGAGCGCAGAATTAAGATAAACATAACAGAATGACCTCAGTATTTCAAATGATTCAGTATTATAGTGAAGATAAGAAAAGAATATTTTGTATAATAATATCAGAACATGGGGTAAAACAGTAAATCATTCCATGGGTAGATAAGCTTACACAAAAGAGAGGGTCTTTGTTACTTTTTTTTTTTTTTTTAATTAGTACCTGCCTCCTTTGACTTTTGCAGTGATGTGTACAGTACTTAGAAAACTGTATCCATCCACATTAATAATCTCTTTAGGTTCGGTCAATTGAAGCAATATAAGAGGTAGGGAATGGGAAGGATCAATTCCAAAGCCAGCAAGGCTCAGGGAGAAGAGATAAGTGAAACTAAGTTACTTATCCTAGCTAGAGTAAATTAGCCTAGACGAAGAGATTCACACTGCATTGAAGAGGGCAGCATGCCTCTTACTGAAATTGTGCAAAGGTGTGACCAGCAGGGAACAATTTTAAGCCTCCATCCTGCCAGCTGTTTTACATGGGTGGTCCCTAAGTATGCTTGGTATGTAATTAACCTGAATCCCTGGGCAGTATCTGTGGCATACACACTGGTATTGCACGCTACCATTTCATCCTAGCTTCCCTGCAGGTCTGACAAATGAATGTTGTATTACAATTACAGTACAAGAAGTAGGAGCCTGAAGCCAGCCCTACATTTTTCTTCCTCCCTTTAAAAATAAGGAACATGCTTTTCCATTAGGTACCAATTAAAACAAAATTCACTTTAGAATTAAAAAAAAAAAAAAAAAAAGAGAGAGAGAGAGAGACCCAGCTGTAAAACACTTGCTTCTGTCCTTGAAAAGCAATGCCTACAATGGAAAGTGCACAGATTTGCACCCAGCCATGCTTGTTATGTAGAACATATTTTCATCACATTCTTTGAAATCTATTAGGCCTTTGATCTGGCATATTTCTTAACTGATGATCAGTTTTTGCTATGTAACTAGTATTACTCTACTCAGGTACTTCTATTTAAGTGCTTAACTAGATCAGGATGTTAGTCTTGCCACACATGGTGCAGAAATATATGTGTTTCTGCATGCAGTTCCAATGACTACAGTCAGTAGGGAGACTGAACAGAACCTAATATTGCACCCAGACAATTATTTGAAAACAAAAACAAATAAAAAAACAAATCCCTTACCTTTCAAGATGAAACAGATTTCCTAAGCCAGAAGGGTTATTTTACTGGTCAATAGCTGCCATAAGACATTTTCTCCAGCAGAAAGTGCACTATATATACAATACAATGTTGACTTTATTATATTCTGGCTCTACTGGTTATATTACCATTTTAACTACATTTACCATCTTTTCTTAATTTAAAAAGAATCTGTTTCTCATAGCGATGCTGACAGATTGGTTGGCATCATGAAGGTGTTTGATATGTTATCATAAAATCACTTGTGAAATGATGTGATTTAACCTACAGTTACATATGCCAATTTCAGTGAGGTCTGACTGACAACAGACACTTGTACAAAAAGTGAGATTTTCTTCCTAATTAGAAACTGTGAAAGCAGCAAAACAGTGACTGTGGACACTGTGTTATTACCTTCACTGTATTGGCTTGGTCTTCCTAATACCGAAGTTACTGGGAAAGTTACTGCTTTGTCAGGGTAGACTCATGAGGCATATCATGTCGGTAAACTCCTCTTCTTCCAAAACATGCTTTGCAATGGAATTAATGTGTTTTGGCTGTGCATTATGGGATAATGGGATTTTCTTGCTGGAAATTCAGGAGAAATGTTCCTGGAGGACTCTAAGTATACACAGGGAAGAGTTCAGCTCTGCAGACAAAGCTTGTTGTCTAGTAATATTATGTCCAATGTTGGCTTTGATTTTATTGGCTGGAACCAGATTCAGAGAGACAATTTCCAGATGCTGAGCCAAATCTTTTTTCTATTACTCCAAAGACAGGAGAAGGGGGAATCTACCTATCTACCTCACATCCCACTGATTGCTTAAGCCAAACTCCTTGAGATACAAAGATCAGCCCTCTGCAGCTTCCCAAGTTTCATTAGGGACTTAAGCATGTGCACAGGAAGAGCTGGGACTGTTTGCCCATGGCCTTTGAGATTTTATTCCTGACTGAAGTTGAAGTGCTCTGACAGGCTGCAGCTGCATAAGAGAGGGGGAAAAAAAAAAAAAAATAGTCCACCTCAAAGCATGAGCTTGCTTACACTGCTTTTACTCACCTTTTCCAAACTAGGAGGGTGTGCCAGTTATTATGCACATACTTCTGTAATTCTCCAGTCAGCGTGTGGATTTTCATACTGCAGTGTGTGTGTTGAATGCTGCTTGCTGATGCTGGCTAAGATCACAGCCTTGCCACCAGAGGCACAGATCATTCTGCAGCACAGACACAAAGTGCCTGCCTGCATGTGTTGCCTGTTGGCCCTGATGAAGGTATGTCACAGTGATAGCACAGCAAGCAGCTTTCTCCCATGACTGACTTTTCTTCTTAAAGATGATAGTGGGATATCGCTGTGGGGGTGACAGTGCAGTGTAAGGATACTGGAGCTAGCTTCAGATGAGTTCTCTTGGTACTGACAATAGCTCTGTATGTCACTTCTCTCCTGGGGAAATTATGCAGCTGTCTGCAACACATATATACTCCATTGAGCTGGGGCTGTCTGTATACCTTGTTTTCTCCTATTAATTTTCCCTCTGCAATAATTGTGTGGTTTTTTTTGTTTGTTTGTTTTTTTCCCATTTTCCCTTCCCTTCCCTTCCCTTCCCTTCCCTTCCCTTCCCTTCCCTTCCCTTCCCTTCCCTTCCCTTCCCTTCCCTTCCCTTCCCTTCCCTTCCCTTCCCTTCCCTTCCCTTCCCTTCCCTTCCCTTCCCTTCCCCATTTTTTTTCCTTTCCTTTTTCCTTTCCTTTTCATTTTTCCTTTCATTTTTCCTTTCCTATTTCCTAAAGGAAGGGACATTTTTTCAAAATTTCTGCACCTAGAGAAAGGAGAGGGCTTCATTGTCCAAAACCTCTTCTTTTTCTCTTCCTCTTCCAGAATTTTCAGTTCACACTTTGAGTAAGATTCATATCTTCTAAGAAAAAAATTACTGGAGTTTAATTTTTTTTCCTCCATTTTTTCTTTCATTTTTCAAGGTGAGAGAAAGTGGTTCTATAAAATAAGCATATCCCATTATGGCTGGCATGTATCTTTGTTTTCTAGTAGTTTAAGAATCTCAAATAAAAGCTTCAAGAATCCTTGTCTGGGTTTTATTGCAATATCTTTTTCTTATTACTCTGTCTTGAATCATGTCTCTAATGGAAGAGAAGATATCAAGTACAACTTTATGTAGTTTTGTAGAATCTGCACATCAAAACAAATTCTGCTTTTTATATATATATATATATATAATAAGCTGCTGCTTCTTCTCTCTCTATATATATCTTTTTTCTTTTCTTTTCTTTTCTTTTCTTTTCTTTTCTTTTCTTTTCTTTTCTTTTCTTTTCTTTTCTTTTCTTTTCTTTTCTTTTCTTTTCTTTTCTTTTCTTTTCTTTTCTTTTCTTTTCTTTTCTTTTCTTTTCTTTTCTTTTCTTTTCTTTTCTTCTCCTCCTGCCATAGCCATTTGCCGTTATGATGTGACAATTTCTGTGCCTGTTTTGCATGTTGATTTAGTTTAGAGTTGAGTTGTTCTCTTGGATGCTGTCCGCATAATTAATGTCTTCTATCAGTCTCTAGCAGAAGGAAGAAAATCTTTTCTATCTCTGATGGAAATGGTTGAATGGTCCTCTGGGGCCAATTAGATCACCAAATGGCAGTGACATCCTGGAAGAAAACACTATGGTGCATTTTCATCATTCTTTTCAGCAAAGCAGGTTGGAGGATAGACGGAGGGAGAGGGAAGGAAAATGTCAGGGTCTCTGATCAGAGCAATAAACTGGCATATAGACCACATCTTATTTCCCAGTTGGGGGTTCTGACATGACATCTCTCACTTTTTCAACCTCATTTCTTTCTGGCTAAGTAAATACATTTCACCACTGTTTTGAAAGTGCAATGTCTTGATGACAGTCTGAATCTATATCATTTAATTCTAGCATTTCTTGAGTCTCTTGGCAGCAAGCAGGAAGAAAATACAGCTTGGATTAAATGATATTTCTGGCCAATTCCAGTCGTAGTGCTTTTTAATCAGAACATTTAAGACATCATCCAGGTCTGTAGTCAAGTTGTTTAGGGTTTTCTTTTCTTATTCTAAAATTTAATATCATGTAAGAGTGTCATGCTTATTATAGCATTACTATTATTCCTGGCTTTAGTGATAAGATGGTTAGTAGAATTATTAGTTGTTTCAAAAAAGCCCTAAAATTCAAAACCATTTAAAATTTTAAGTTGAATCCTGAAACCATCTGTGTAGAATTGTGGTAATAATCCTTAAGTGCAATAAGTTTATAAGTGATATGCATGTCATGCTGTTAAAACGAATGTCTGTGTTGCCTTGACATTTATAAATGCTAAAACCTTTATTTTACCTTACTATTCAATTCACAGCAGGAGACATTATTTAAAACTGTAACCTTCTCATGCTTATAGATTATCGCTTAATTTTATTAGTCTTTTTATAAAAAGAACCACTCAGTCATCACTATTTCTCCAGTGTCAAGGAGCACAATTGTAAGTTGACATATGATTGTAAATTATATGGAGAGCTAGAAAGAAGAGATGAAGTTTATAAACACATGTTTCTGATTCCATTCTTAAACATCAGGTTAAGAAGAGTGTCAGCAGAAGAGAGGTGATATTTCATTAAAAAGACAATCCCTGTTTTGTAAGTAACAATTATTTGGTTAATTTTATATGAATACAATTTAATTAGCACGACTTAGAAAACTCTATTGCTTTCAAGTTTTTCTTAATAGATAGGTCAAAAATGACCTTCCACATGGCCACTGTAAATGATGAAGAACAGACCATCTTTGTATATAAAGTGCTACCTCTCACACATGCTGCTCACATGTGTGTTCATCACACAAGGAACCATTATAATGAAAGTTAACAGTACTTTGTGGGATATGTGCTTATCCTTCACCTCAGGAGGCTTGGGCTCACTGAAAAACCCCAAACAGTCCTTGTGGATGAGTCAATACTGAGGTCACCAGTGCAGCTTGAATTTAGAGTAATGAGAAAAGTGACAGACCTCATATGGTCATGAGATAGAAGACTACAGGAACCTTAACATGTCTTGCTCCTGTCACTCCATCCTTACTCCATTTCCTGCCTGTCAAGCTTTCAGGTATCTGCCTGTCAAGCTTGCAGTCTTACATCACAAATCCAGCATGGTGCGACCTTGTTGTTCTCCCACTCTTGTCCCTCTTTATCATTCACTTCACAAGCTATCAATATATCAATAAATAAATCAGCAAAATCTAAAGTTCTTTTTGTTTGTTTGTTTGTTTGTTTTTTCCTTGGGGAAAGGGTTAAAATGTGGCAGAACATTCTTGTGACAGGAATGTGCTACAGCTTACAGAAAGAAAAAGATATTGTGGATAGTAGGCAAGACTATCTTAAATGTTGAACTAAAGGATTTATTGCATGATGGTTGCACCTCACTGCGTGGGAGTTCCTCATTCTCTCTGTCCCCAGTTGCACAAACCAAGGAACTAGTAGGAGTACACCTACTCCTTTCTCAATGAGTCCCCTCAGAGGGGTTGCATGTGGCCAGCTCCCATGCCTGTCCAAAGCCACATCAGCCAAGATGCACATGAAGGGTCCAGGGCTGCAGGATGCACAGCAGAACAGAATCACAGCTCTAGGTATTTTATTCCAAACTAGAACTCCAAATAAGACAACCTCTGCAAGTTAAGACTGTCTCTGGAACTTCCAACATTTGCAGGTGTCTGTTGACAGGAATTAAAAAGTTGAGAGAAGTAAAAGCTAGAAGAGAAATCTTAAAAGGATTCTTGGACACAGATGCAGCTCTTATAAGCCATGGAGTCTTGATGACCCTCAGTAAAATCTCTCTTGGTTTCCTCCTGCACTGAACATGAACACCACATGTACTAGTTCCTCACCCAACATCACAACAAATTGGGACAAAAAGCGTTTTGTGCCTTTGCAGTTGCCCACATTTGGGATCTCACTGACTATCCTCAAAGCTGCAGAGATGTGCTTGTGGCAACCCTGTCTAAGCACAAAAAGCACCACAAAGGAGAAAATTAGATGGTCCTGACACTCCAGCTGTCCTGTCATGTCACAGCATATACTTATTTATTTATATTTCTGGCTGTCTCCAAGCTTTCAAGCAGGTGCCTGGGAACTTGGAATGTGTGCAAAATGGACAGAGTGCAGAAAATTACAAGATAAATGAAGGTAATGGCCATTGTTTCTATTTTCCAACAGGCAACAACTACATATTCTCAACTCATTATTATGATCTAGGTAATGAATAACTGCGGTGGTTTTACTCAGGTGGGCAGCCGAGCTCCACCACAACCGCTCTCTTACTCCCCCTCTCCTCAAAGACAAAGGGGGAGAAAATACAACACAGAGAACTCGAGGTTTGAGATGAGAAAGGTTTAATTAAAGGGAAAGGGACTGGGGAGGAAAAACAGAAACAAAAGAAACAATCAGTCCGCGCGGAAGCACGGAGAGAGAAAAAAATTATTCTCTACTTCCCATCAGCGAGTGGTGTTCGGCCACGTCCTGGGAAGCAGGGCCTCAAACGCGTAGTGGTTGTTCAGGAGGAACAGCCCCCTCCCCCACGAGAGCCCCCCCTTTTATTGCTGAGTGTGACATCAGGTGTTATGGAATATCCCTTTGATTGGTTTAGGTCAGCTGCCCCAGCAATGTCCCCTCCCCATCACTTGCCCACCCCCAGCCTGATGGCTCTTGGGGGCTTGGAAGGAGTCCTGATGCTGTGCCAGCACTACGCAGCAATAGACACAACACTGGAGTGATATCAGTGCTGTTCCAGCTACGAGTGCAGAGCACAGCACTGTGCGGGCTGCTGCAGGGAAAAGGTGACTCCAGCTCAGACAGACCCAACACAATAACCAATACTGCTCTTGCCTCACTAAATATTGTTCTTTCAAACACCTATCCTGTTACACAGGTATGCACAAAACCACATTCCTACAACAGAATTTTCACTATGGATCTCCCTAAAACCAAAATGCTGTGGATATAAGCATTAAGAATAATCACCCTTAAAAGTGAAATCTGTTTCATTAAAAAGTTTTCTTCTGTGTTGGCTGCTCTTTAAACATATAGAAAAATCACTTAAATAGTTAATCCTTGTATGATTTTTTCACAGTGTAGTAGTTTTGGGGTCACTTAAAAATCACTGGAAATGTAACCCCTTGCACTTCCTGTAAAACACTGAACTCCGGATGATAATCAAGACCTCTAGAAAATTGTGGGCTGCATTAAAATTGCAGATTTTGCAATTTTCTGACTGCTGTGTAATTTTCTGGCACACTTAAATATGTGTTTGGTTCAGTGCCAGGCTTCTCCCTCCCCCAGACACCCTAAAATTAACTAAGAGCTTTGGGAATTTCATCCGTCAAACAAAGACAGGAGTGTCCAATCAGCCTGGAGGAAGCATGGCTGACCAGTGCTGACCCAAATCCCTTTTGAAAGCATTAAGGAAGGAGACAGAGACAGATGAGGAAAAGTAAGTCTAACAGAGAAAAGAGAGGGAGGACAAGATCAGAAAGGGAGAGTGAAAAACTAAGAGAAAGGTTGTAAGAGAGACAGAGCTGCAGAGGCATTGGAATAATGGCTTGTAGTTCCATTGTAAAGTTTATTTGGTGCAATTTCATCTGGGGATTGGGAATGGGAAATTTGTATACTGAAAATAAAATAGTTTCTTCTCACAAAGCTAAAGCAGCATCTGCACTTTTTGTGGTTTGGTTAAGGTAGTGCTGAGGTGATTCAGAAATGCATTAAGTACTGAATTTGCACAGGGAATTTTAAGGTTACACTGGATTTGTAGCTGCACTCAGCAAAATAGATGAAAGCTGGGGGAAGATACCTGTACCAGGGACTGCCTTGACACCACAGCACATAATGGGAAGAGAAGCCTGGGCATCCCATGCCAGTGCAACACCTTAATCACTGAGACATCCACACTACACAGTTTATTGTCTTTTTATTCTAGTTTTCTTGCCTTTTTCTAAATCCTTTAGTAGTTGTGAAGCAGCACAAAATGGTTTACACAGCCTGCCTTTGTCCTATGTATCAGCCTTACTTCCTCCCATTTGTTATGTCATAATTCCCAGCAACTGTACCTCACTGAGAAATGAAAAATCATCAGCCCTTGAAGCTCAGCACTCACTGCAGAAAATAGCACCTCATGGGACATATTGCTATTCAGTACTAATCAGTACCAGTGGTGCAAGGCTTCTGGTCTTCAGAATCAGCTTTTTGAAAGTTCTGAGGAATAGGGAAATATTTTAAATGAAGAATCAAAAGAGTTAAAGGGCATGAGGCATATTTGAAACTATCAAGGAATAAGTTTACAGACATATTGCCCAATTCTGTATGTAGTCTGTAGTCATGAGACTGGATCTTTTTACCAGGACCACTGGCAGGAGTCTTCATTGTTATATCAGTGGTTTTTACTCAACATTTGTCCTTAAACATTTAATCTCCCATCAGTAAAAATTTTATGTATAGCCATACTCTTCTCATTTTGAGAAATCACAAGCAAGCTTTGAAAAAATTTTGAGATTGTTCCAAAAAGTAACTCATTCGTAGTTTAAATAAAGGTTAGTAAATTGAACAAAACATGGAAGATTTTCCCTAATATTGTTATGGGATGTGTGGATAAATCCTCAATTCTCTAGTAATACTTATTCTTTCTACCAGGACTAGTGTGTTCTGAATCGAAAGTGTTGTGTTCTTTTAGAAAACATGACTAGACGTTCTATGCCAAATGCACCATGTACTCAGTCTATAAGCACAAGAAAATCTGATGATCTACCTTTTCTGGAAATTATGGACTCTGTGGTATTATATAACTTTCTGACCTCACTGGTGGCATGAAAGGTAGTTCAAAATAGGCTCACAGAAATACACAATTATAAAGAAAACTTAAAAAAAAAAAATAAAACACTTGAAGGTCATAGAAAAGTAGACAAAGACAAAGTCAGGCAAAAATGCCAAGAGAAGATCATGGGGAATACGATACTCAGATCAGATCGTACTGATATTTATCAATATCAGGTAGGAGGCAATGAAAGTGAGGGAACAAAACTCTTCTCAGTAGTGCCCACTACTACTAGAGGCAATGGACACAAATTAAAGCACATGATATTCTATCTGAACATACACACACACAAACAAACAAAAAAAAAATATTGCTTTTGTTTATTTTTACTCTGAGGATGGTAAAACACTGGAACAGGTTGTCCTGAGAGGTTACAGAGTCTCCATCTGTGGAGGTATATGGTAAAACCTGACTGGATGTAGAATCATAGAATGGTTTGGGTTGGAAGGGACATTAAATCATCTAACTCCAACCCCTCTGCCATGGAAAGGGATGCCACCCACTAGATCAGGGTGGCCAAGTCCCCACCCAGCATGGCCTTGAACACTTCCAGGGACAGGGCATCCACAGATTCTCTGGGCAACCTGTTCCAGTGCCTCATTACCAGTGAAGAATTTCCTCCTAATGTCCAATCTAAATCCATCCTCTTTTAGTTTAAGACCATTCCCCCTTGTCCAATCATTATCTATCCAAGTAAAGAGTCCTTCTCCATCCTTTTTATGACCCCTTTAAGTATTGTAAGGCCACAATAAGGTCACCCTGGAGCCTTCTCTTCAACATGCTGAACATCCCCAGCTCTCTACTTCATAGAAGAGTTGCTCCAGTCCTCTGAATATTTTTGTGGCCCTCCTCTTGACCCACTCTAACAGGTCCATATCCTTCTTGTGCTGGGGGCTCCAGACCTGGTTGCAATACTCCAGGGGGGGATTCACAAGGGCAGAGCAGAGGAGGATAATCACCTCCCTCAACCTGCTGGTCACTCTTCTGTTGATGCAGCCCTGGATGCAGTTGGTCTTCTGGTTTGCAGGCTGGCTCTTGCACTGCTGGCTCATTCCAAGCCTTTCATCTACCTGAAACCCCAAGTCTCTCTTTGCACAACTGCTCTCAATACATTCTTCTCCCAGTCTGTACTCCTGTCTGCACTCCAGGTGCAGCACCTTCCACCTGGACTTGTTGAACCTCATTCAGTTCACAGGGGCCCACATCTGCAGCCTATCCAAGTCAAGTCCACCAAGGTAATCAAGTGAGTGGAGCACCTCTCCTATGAGCAGAGTCTGAGAGAGCTGGGACTGTCCAGCCTCAAGAAGAGGAGTCTCAGAGGGAAATCTCATCAATGTCTGTCAATACCTGAAGAGACAGTGCAAAGAGAATGGAGCCAGGCTTTCTTCAATAGTGCCTGGTGCCAGGACAAGAAACAATGGGCACAAACCAGAACACAGATGGTTTTGGCTCAACATCAGAAAACACTTCTTTACTGTGCAGGTGATGGAGGACTGGCACAGACTGCCCAGAGAGGTTGTGGAGTCTCCCTTCCTTGAGACCTTCAAAAGCTGTCTGGACATGGTACTGCGCAGCATCCCCTAAGTGTGCCTGCTTGAGCAGGAATGACTTCCAAAGGGCCCTTCCAACTTTAACCATTCTGTAATTCTGTGAAATCCTTTGAGTTTTGAGATTCAAATACACATGGTTTTATATACTTTTCTTATTTTAACACTTTCTCAAATTTGTAAATCTCATGAGGACAAGATCTCATGAGATATTCTGCTATTATGTTTTTCAGTTTGGTTAGACATATGGCACCACAGGAACAGCTTTCCTTCCAGTGTTTGATTTCTGTTACTCAGCTATGAAGTACACAGTAAAATGACACTTTCTCCAAACTGAAATGCTTAAAAAAGGTTTTATTCTGATTCCAGTTGTGCTTTAGGTTCAATCTGGTTTTATTTTCAAGATGGGAAGACTAATGAATTGTAGCATGTGATGATGTACGTAATCCATCATATTTCATCTTTAAAAGATTTCTGTTATTGAAAGACACTGATGCTACACATATGAAGATGAAGATCCCCATGCAAATGGGATCTGTGCTATATCTGATATGCTTTATGCTATCTCTGTTATTTTTAATGCAATAGGTAAAGTTCAACAATACTCCACAGGCACCTCCATTCCTCCTTTCCTTGCTTAAGTTTCAAATGACTGAGTCATTTCCAAGAATGAAGTCAGGAAAAGTAAGATTGACTCATTCTTTTAATTTGTGTAGTTGTTTGGTTGAGGTCAGTGAAGATACAATATTCTGCATGTTCTGCGGTCACATATGTCATATATAATGCATGTTGTCCTGTCATATATAACACATGTTGTCCTGTGGCATTCTGTCACAGTAGTGGGGAAAGAGATCTCTCTGCCTGATGCATATAGCTTGGACTGGCACATGCTCGCTTGCTCTGGAGACATGGTGC
This sequence comes from Netta rufina, assembly GCF_964035555.1. Lineage (NCBI taxonomy): Eukaryota > Metazoa > Chordata > Aves > Anseriformes > Anatidae > Netta > Netta rufina. The sequence continues at coordinate 104,144,654 of NC_140125.1, read as the reverse complement.
ACACTTAGTCTGAAGAAGATCTAAATTGTAAATTCATGTTTAGTACAGATAGCAAACACTGAATTTAGCTGCATACTTCAACAAGTCCATGAATAATTTTTCATAGATAAGAAAATACATTTTTAATTTTTGTTCAGCACATACATCCAATGTCAATTTTTGCATCCGTACTTCAGAGCATTGTATTGATAGATCTCAATAAAAAAGTTATAAGAATTTCTTAGCATGGACACAACAACTATATGCATTTCCTCTATCCTGGTTGCAAAAACACCTAAAACACTTTGTTAAAAATAAATAAGCCTAAGGCACACTTCTAATATTTAAATTTCATCTTCGATGATTAAAATTTAACAAAATTATGAGTACTTGAAACACAGTTTTCTAACTGACAGTATTGAAAAATATGACTACACAAAGATATTGTTATGGCAATTAATGACAGAATATGTATGCAAAAATGTACAAGGCATCTGAATTTAATGCTTTCAAAGCAAAAAGAATCAATCATTTTTGAAATAATAGTGATTTTGCTTATGTAAATCAAGTAAGGTAAAGTCTTGCATATCATACCAGCCAGAAAAAAATCTTTCTGAAATGTTTCCATTAACATAAAATTTTTATTTAGAAGGTTTTAAAAGAGTACTTTCTCTTTTTAAAGATATTCCAATAAAAATAATAGAAGATGAAAAATAAATGTACATTTAAATATTTCCTCTCATCTAAGCCTGTGGTTCAGTTTTACTAAAGCAGGTTTCTAGCAACACTGTTTATTCTTGGCCTCACCTTGAGAAGTTGTTGAATTCTCACTTGCTAAATGTTCTTGGAGGTCTCTCAGCTTGTTAACAGTGTTTGTACTTCTTCACAGGTTTAGCTTTGCAGTGCAAAAGACATCACAGTGACTACAGACATCACAGTGGCTTTAAATCCCATGTCATACTAAAATACTTTGAGAGTATCCATGCACTTCTGAACTTGTGTTTACAGATTTCTCCTTCATCTATAAATTGTCTATCAGAAAGTTTATACTTGGTCTTTCCATGCTAGAACAGTGGAATACAACCCACAAAACCTCAGCTTCAAAACTCTTTCTAAACAGAGGAATCCTCCTTCTCTCACATGACATATCTAAGTACATTTTCCTGGAGTCAGTTTAAACTATACACCAAGGAGTTCCTGCACTAATGGAAACTCTACATATCTCTCCCTGGCCTGCACTGGATGTATGTTTCTATGATATGTAAGTGCATTTTAATTCAAAAGACCAAAAAGAAGATTGGAAGCATACATTTTAGATGTTTGAGAGAAGATACAGGGAGGAATACAGGAGGAATGTGATGGGGATGGTCAAATGGTGTAGCCTAGAATGATTGGTGGAATTGTGTCATCAGCCATGTGCAAAAAAAAAAAAGGAACATACTTGTGTCTCTGCAAAGCATAATTTATACAAAGCATAGAGGATAATAGAGAGATTTCTAAATCTTGCCACTCCATGGATCTATTTTCATGGACCATAATTTCTTCATAGAATAAAAAAAAAAATAAGAATTAGATGAATTGCAATTTGGGTGGAATCCTGTAACATTTTCACATAAATATAAATGGAGAGGTAAGACTCTCAGCCTATTCTGTCCCACTTAACCTCACTGTTCTTTCCTCCTTTTCAGAGTCCACCTTTCCAGAGGTTCAGAAAGTTCTACGGAATGTCCATAGTCAATACTCATTTTCAGCTATATTTAAATAAAATGAAGATTTAAATACCAAACAGTGGGATATAGTTTCACATGTAGGCATATTCCTCCCTAGTCTCATATATGAATAAAGGTGCACAGAACCATTTATAGTAACTGCGTATTTATTACCAAAGCTTGTCTTTTCAGTGTATTTCTCAGATCATCTCTGCATTGATTCTCATGTGTTTAGTAAGGTGTGTTAGTATTGTAGACAGAAAATCTAAACATTAGAAGGAAAAAAAAAAAAAACTAAAACAGATGAGACAGACTTTTCTTGTGGATTTATATCTATCCATGTTTCTGAGGCCCACAAACTGGAATATTCTCTGCTTTAAAGATCTCTCTCTCTCTCTTTTCTTTTCTTTTCTTTTCTTTTCTTTTCTTTTCTTTTCTTTTCTTTTCTTTTCTTTTCTTTTCTTTTCTTTTCTTTTCTTTTCTTTTCTTTTCTTTTTCTTTTCTTTTCTCTTTTCTTTTCTTTTCTTTTTTCTTTTCTTTTCTTTTCTTTTCTTTTCTCTTTTCTTCTTTCTCTTTTCTTTTCTTTCTTTTTCTTTTCTTTTCTTCTTTCTTTTCTTTTCTTTTTCTTTTCTTTCTTTTCCTTTTCTCTCTCTCTCTCTTCCTCTCCTCTCCTCTCCTCTCTCCTCTCCTCTCCTCTCCTCTCCTCTCCTCTCCTCTCCTCTCCTCTCCCTCCTCTCTCTCCTCTCCTCTCCTCTCCTCTCCTCTCCTCTCCTCTCTCTCCTCTCCTCTCCTCTCCTCTCCTCTCCTCTCCTCTCCTCTCCCTCCCTCCCCTCCCCTCCCCTCCCCTCCCCTCCCCCTCCCCTCCCCTCCCTCCCCTCCCCCTCCCCTCCCCTCCCCTCCCCCTCTCCTTTCCTTTCCTTTCCTTTCCTTTCCTTTCCTTTCCTTTCCTTTCCTTTCTTTCCTTTCCTTTCCTTTCCTTTCCTTTCCTTTCCTTTCCTTTCCTTTCCTTTCCTTTCCTTTCCTTTCCTTTCCTTTCCTTTCCTTTCCTTTCCTTTCCTTTCCTTTCCTTTCCTTTCCTTTCCTTTCCTTTCCTTTCCTTTCCTTTCCTTTCCTTTCCTTTCCTTCCTTTCCTTTCCTTTCCTTTCCTTTCCTTTCCTTTCCTTTCCTTTTTTCCCTTTATCCTGGCCCCCAATATTTCTCTTCCCGAAAGATCCTAAGTGAATATACACTTTCTGCCTTATATTAAATTCTATAAAATCTTTTCCATTGTTAAATGAACTGTAAGCCAGCAAGGTACTGAGCTGGAGGCTACTTTCTCCTGGCAGAGCAGACAATATACTGTTCAGCATACAATTAGCATGCATTCTTTGATTAAATCACTAGATAAGGCTAACTTCTAGGTCTGTAGCCTTCTTACTGCCTATTAAAACTTGGAATGAACTGAAATGTCAAATCTCTGAAGTAATATCTTCCAACAGTGAGAATGAGGAAAAAAGAAAAAAAAAAAAAAAAAAAAAACATTCAGAAGTAAAAGTGGCTTAATTTTTTATGTATGTTTTTTATGTATTTTTTTTTATTATATTTTTTATGTATTGTTTTTATGTTTTGTTTTTGTTTTTGTTTTCAATGGTGCAATCTTATTTTGGTCACTGCTGTGGTTAATATCAGCAATTTTGCTGGGGACATTCAAACAAAACTCAAGGAGAAAGTAAACATAGATAAAAATGCTATGCATTACTTTATGATACAAAGCTATACATCATTCATGATATCTTTATAATGCAATACTATTTAGATGTTTCAGTCTGGAAAGAAGCCCAAGTGTTTCCAGGCACTCTAAAAGCATATGAAATTATGATCGGGGACCATATTTAAACCACCTACTCTAAATGCCTAATTTAGGCATTGCTACTAATACAGTGTTTAAATTTAAGAGTGAGATGAGTGATCCAGGATATGCAGGCTTGCCAGATCTTGCCTCCACTACAGCTGGTGGGAAAGAAATAACTGTGACTCCTAATTCAAGCTCTGGAGGTGGGATTCATGGGATTCATCTCACCTCACTTCTTGTATATAAAAAGTAGTGGTTTAAATCTGGGCTGGCAGTCTTCCCTTAAATTGAGAGAGGGTGACACCTCTGCAGTGTCTTTCCTGTTGTCACCTGTTTCAGAAAGGACTGTTTTTTCCTCTAGTGTTTCCTCTGTTGCTATTTGGTAAGTTTAGATTTAGACAAGAGAATTCCAGATACATGACCTGACCTTTTTTTTTATGGTGGTCAGTCTAACCAAGAAGTCACAGGTATGTCTTGCCACCAGCTCCACAGGGTGCTGAAGCTGGTGCGTGGGATCAGCAAGGTCCAGTGTCTAAGGGTAGAAGAGGAAGGAAGTGGGATGAAAGCCAGGCCGTGGGGGCCCTGCCCACAGCACATGAATGAGGTGAGTACGGCAGGTTAGTGATGGCCACGAGGGTCCACCAGGAGCCTAGGAGAAATGCATGATGACAAGGGGTCCAAGGTCTGCGCAGGGAGTCAAACCAGGGTTGGAATCAGCAAGGTCCATGGGCACAGACATGAGCGCTGTAGCTCAGACAAGGCCCAAGGGCGAGGGCTGGAGCTGACACATATCTCTGAGGCAACAGGGAGGTACCCAGCAGGTGGGGAGGCCCCTTACACAGCTGCTCATAGCTCTTGCCTTCAGTCCTGCCCACAACAACCTGACCGGAGGCTGCATGGTGTCTCTGACTGTAACAGGCCACATCACATGGCCTGTCACTACGGGCCAACACTTACTGACAAAAAGTGCTTCAATAGTTTTGCTCTGATAATCTGGGCCCACGTGTATGAATTTATGCAAGACACACATTACATATAGAAATTATTAAATCTTAAGCACCACATATCAAAACAATTTCAAAAGCTGATGAGAATCCAGCTGAATGTGTAGATGCACGAATTTTAAATGATATTTTTAAACCAGTCACTCACATTTGTGTTTAAAGAATATTTGTACTAGTAGTTGAATACTTTCTGTGGAAGTCATAGAATCATACGATCATAAAGGTTGGAAAAGACCTCCAAGATCATCTGGTCCAACCATCCCCCTACCATCAATATAACCCACTAAACCATGCCCCTAAGCACCATGTCCAACCTCTCTTTAAACACCCCAAAGGACAGTGATTCCACCACCTCCCTGGGTAACCCATTCCAATGCCTAAATACTCTTTCTGAGAAGAAATGTCTCCTCATTTCTAACTTAAACCTCCCCTGGTGGAATTTGAGGCCATTCCTTCTAGTCCATTCACTAGTTATCTGTGAGAAGAGGCCCCAGTTCCCTCAGCCGCTCCTCACAAGACTTGCATTCCAGAAGTCCTGCAACTATCACCAAATATTAGGAAAAAAATCTGCCTCTGTGAATTATTTGTGACATTACCATCACTTTATATATGCCAGATAAAAGTGCAGAAAAGTGAGAAGTGCAGCAAAGCTAACAAATGTTCCTCAGAGATGTTATGATCAATTTAAGATACACTTTAAATAAATAACATCATCTTTTTGTGACCTGCCCGGCCTTGGACCAGCAGCTATACTTGTCTAGCTCCACCTCTGCTCCCATACAGCTCTGCTTGGCTGTGAACATGCAGGAACACAAGGTCAGCTACCCCTTTCCAGCAGAGTGGCTGTGGTAGTAAACCTGTGGTGAATGTACCAGCTGAGCAATGTCCCCAAGATCTTATTTTTGTGCTCTGTGGAAATGGTGGGTTGAGAATTTTTCCAGTCAAGAGATTCTTCCTCTATTTCTGTTTCTTTTACAGTCTTTTGTTCTGTCATTTTCTAACAGCTTTTTATAATGTACATTTGTATATTTAAAAAATGTTAACACTGATGTAAGTACCTCAATGTGTTGTACTCTTCTGTGCATTCAATACTTCATCTGATACAACTGAAAAGACTAACTATAAAAATTCACAAATTACTTGAGTCCAGTTGACCCATTTTGCTCATATGGCACCAACAAGTATACTGCCTGTAAGGACCTCATACATAGCAAGTCTTACAGCCACTTAAAATGGGGAATGGGATAAAGTTGAGCCAGGGGAGGTTTAGGTTGGATATTAGGAAGAGCTTTACTGAAAGGGTTATTAGGCATTGGAATGGGCTGCCCAGGGAAGTGGTGGAGTCACCGTTCCTGGAGGTCTTTAAAAGATGTTTAGATGTAGAGCTTAGTGATATGGTTTAGTGGAGGATTGTTTAGTGTTAGGTCAGAGGTTGGACTAGGTGATCTTGGAGGTCTCTTCCAACCTAGAGGATTCTGTGATTCTGTAAAAAAAATCTGGAACCTTCATTAGCAGATTTTGGGTAAAATTCATATTTTCTTCCTTAAGATGTCACTAATAATGTTTTGTGCTAAGAGGCAGCTTTTGAAAACATAATTTAGATTAGCCACGGTTGACATTTTCTCCTAGTACAAATATATAGGTGACAGTGATTTAAGTGAATTCCAAAGGCTCATTCTGATCCTTTCTTATTACTGAAGCTGTTACTCATTTGTGAAACGCAGAAACCACATGCTCCAAATGCAGAATTATTGTTAGTTGCCATGATTCCCCTTGTTTTGGTGGAGGTAAAGTAATTTGTGCCAACTGCTGCTCCTTGATCCAACATTCTCTGGCTGTAAGGTGGCAACTTTTAAGCTTAGCCTTAGCATAGAATATTTAAGGCTATAAAACTGCTTGGAGCCTCATTGAACTTTAACGAGCTCAATACCAGCACAGCTGTCAGCTCCTATAGCTGTAGAATCTGAAGATGATCTGAAGAACATCCCTTTTCAGAAACTGAATCTGTTGTAAATTAAAGTAATTAGAAACCAAAAGAAAATTTTGCTTATATGAAATGGCACTTGACCATGGCTCCTGTCTCAGTAGCCACAGCTAACAGAAGTAGGCAGTTAGTAGCAGTTTATGGTTTGTCCTTCTAGATCTTCTGGAAAATTCTCTTAGAAACAGTTGTAGGAACTTTGGGGTGGCTGCTACCATTGGGAAAGGGTGGCTACAGAGTGCCAGGATAGTTAGTAAGATCTAACAACTTCTAACATTCTCTTCCAGCTGTTCTTGACCAAAGGGTGTTGACTCCATCTGAATCTTGATTTGGGAGGGTCAAGCAACCTTCCAAAGAGGTGTCTGGGAGAGGCCTATATAACTGTTTATCAAGGCTCTGCTGAGAACAGTGTACATGTGCTTGGTGGTGGTGAAAAGCTATAGGGCATGGTCCCTTGCATTCTTTGGAATAGCTCTCACTCTGGTGTGCTATAGACCTTCACTCAAACCAAGTTGCTGAGGGAGGATGCAGCTCCAGGGCTGAAGGGTGAGTGAGTCTTCTTGCTGGGCTTCTTGCCTGCAGGAGCTGTGCATTGGGGGATTTTCTGTGTATCCAAGTAAAGCAGCTGTGGGAAGAGATCAGCAGACTGTGCAGCACCAGAAATATTGAAAAAGAGACTGACTGGAGCTTCTCCAAGACCTTCTAGCTTCAAGACTCTAAACCTTTAACTGCACTGAATGGGGACCAGGCCAAGTCTGTGCTTACCAGAGACTTCCATGATTGTGAAGCTAGAAAACTGACTTCTGGTACCAGAAGGATGACTTCATCTGCAGCTACAGAGTAGGTTCAGTGCCCTGGTAGCAGATGAGGGTCTGGGAGCTGTGTCCAAAGGAGCATCTGAGCAATACCAGGAGGAAGCAACAGTATTATCTGTGGAAGACTCCCTGCTGCTGGGGATGGAGGTCACCATCTGCTGATCTGACCTGTTATCTAGGCAGGTTTCCTGCTTGCCATGCATTTGGATCCAAGATGTTGTGGCAAAGTTGCCAAGGTTTGTCTGGTCCTCAGACTATTACCCCCAGCTGCTCTTCCATGTGGGCACCAATGATACTGGCAGGGGAGACCTGGAGTGTGGCAAGTGTGACTATATCTCACCGCAGGTGAAGGCCAAGGGCATGGGTGCCCAGGTGGCATGTCCTTGATCCTGCCAGGGAGGAGGAAGGGCTTGATGAGGACTGGAAGGATTCTGTGGGTCAACAAATAATTTACACAGTCATTATTAACAATAAGTATTTGGGTTTTGCAGCCATGGGACTCTCTGGGGACTGAGGAAAAAATGACATCCACTTCGCTAAGTGGAGTGAGTACCAAGTGGTACAGAAACCTTTGCCTCTCTTTCATCTTATAAGACCCTTTTAAGGTTATAATAAGCTCTCCACAGATCCTTCTCTTCTCCAGACTGAACAACCCCAACTCTCTCAACCTTTCCTTAGAGGAGAGGTGCTGCAGTACTCTGATCATTTTCCGTGACTATCTCTGGACCCACTCTAACAGATCCATGTCTTTCTTGTCCTAGAAGCCTCAGAGCTGGATGCAGAACTCTAAGTGGGGTCTCACAAGATTGGAGTAATGAACTCCTCTTTGGAGAATCACCTCCTTCAACCTGCTGGCTATGCTTCTTTTGATGCAGCCCACCATGTGATTGGCTTACTGGGCTGCAAGCATCTATTGCTTGCTCATATCTCATTTTCTACCAATATCCCCAATTCCTTCTCCACAGGGCTGTTCTCAATCCATTCACCAACCAGTCTGTACTGATGCGGACAATTGCCACAACTCAGGTGCAGAAGTTTGCACTTTGTCTTGGCCTTCAAAGGTAAGACTGGCCTTCATGAATCCCACCTCCCTGAGACAGGTGGGAAGGTCTGGCATAAGGAAGACGGCATTGGTGGTAGAGGATCAGTTAGGAAACATTTAAACAAACTGAATATACACAAGTCCACGTGTCGTGATGATGTTCACCATTAAGTGCAATGGGAGCTGTCTGGTGTTATTGTGAGGGCACTTCTGATTATTTTTTTAAAGTCATGTCAACCGAAAGGGCTTCCTGAGGACTGAAAGAGAACAAAGAGTACTTCTGTTTTCAAGAACCAGGGGATCTGCAGAAACAGGGGGCTATCAGCCTAACCCTGATCCTTGGAAAGGTGAGAGCACAAATAATGTTGGAAAATATTTCCAAACACAGGACAATAAAGTTATAGGGAGTGGTCAGCATGGATCTACAACAGAAAAATCATGTCTGACCAACCTGATTCAGTGTATTTACTAATTCAAAGGACAAGGGAAGAGCAGTGGATGTTCTTTATCTTGACTTCAGCATGGCATTTGACACTTTGCCTCACAATATCATTGTTGACAAATATATAAAGTGCTAATTAGATAAGTGGACAGTGATGTGAGGATATAAGAGACTCGTCTGGGTCTCACTGTGGTACACATTGCTGGAACAGAAAAAGCAAGCACTTGACCGTAGCAGCGAATAGTCTTGAAAAGTTATGGTAAGGTAGGAAAGAAAGACCTTTAAAACAAGATGCACATGGCACTTTGGCCACTTGTGATCAATACAGATAAATTACTGTTTGGTAAGCTGCTAAACTGTTACAAGGCTTATGTTCTTTGAATATATTAAGTAACATAGCAACTTTTGCAGAAAGATTTAGAAGAGGCAGTACTTCCATTACTGCTGCATTAGCCCTTTGATAAATGTTTCCTCTTCCAGGTGCACATGCTTAATGCTTACCTCTGCTAAGCAATGAAAGATACTTTAACAAAGGAAGGACAACAGTAATATCTCTTAGCATTTTCCTTCTGCTGTTGTAAGACTAATGTGTAGGGATGTGGTCACCCTTCATCCACAGAAGGAAATGTTCATAAAAATGAGGAAAAGTGAAGCAGCAAAACTGTATACAAAAGGGATTTGGAGGAAGAATGTACTTCTCAGTAGATGTAGCCAGAGGGAATAAAAAATATGTTTTCTGTGGCCTCAGTCACCTTCACAGGTAAAACTTCATCTAAATTGCCCTCCACCTACATCTTCTACAGTAAAAAGGAGAGCATTTCCCTCCCTCGAAGAAGATTATCTGTTAAAAGGATGGCCAAAGTGGTGGTTTCTTCTGCTTTCTCTCACCGGTCAAATACCATATCACACAGAAATAGTCATATTTTACTTGCAGGCTTCTGGAAAGTCTGTTTTTGCCTGTTTTGTGCAGCTCAGCATTTCAGAGAGATGCTGAAATATCCATGAGACCCCCAAATGTAGGACTCATAAGCAGAAGGCTTGGCATGTCGAAAAGCCTAAGAACAAAGCAGCCAACATCCTTTCTCCAGAGACAAAACACATTTTGTCTGTGACATGCTTAGTCTCCATCTGCTCAGGAGAGGGAAAGTTTCCCATATGGCACTGCAGTGGGCTAGTGAGTCACTCTATTGACTCACTCCACAAAATGCACAATTGAATGTTAAGTAACTTAAGTCAGCTTTAATGGGTATGGCATATGTATACTTCATGAATGCAAAATATATAAACTATTATTATGCCACCACTTATTGTGCTAATGACAGTACTACATTGATTACTACTAGATTTCTAACTGTTTATTAATTGGAGTTATCACTCTCTGAATAACTTACACTTTGAATCATCAGTTTAGAATCAAAATTAGAAATGCATCCATTTCTCTCGTGTCACATTAAATTCCACTTTTTTTTTTTTTTTTTTTAATGTTATTTTCAGTAATATATTGAGTCAAGCACATTAAGCAGCTGAGACATTACCGGTTTAGATCTGATACGAAAATTTTCTTTGCAGTTTTAGAGAAAAGGATTATTGACTCCCCACTAGTCTTATTCATATGTCGAAAGTGGCCTATGTGTTTTAACAGAACACTAACTTTTAAATAAACTGTCAAGCTGGGTACAGTTCACGAGGCAGGACAATTATGAGATGATTTACTGTTGTTGACTGCCATTTGGGTAATTTTACTGATCCATATGGGATGAATTCTTGGCTGTAATATCTTCCCTAACACCATGCTTATAGCATGAAGGAGACTCACATGTATATACATGTTATATAGCTAATCAAGTTTTCATGGCATGAAAATGTGGGATTTCAGAACAGGAGATGTACCCAAGAAGCCATGACCTCTCCTGATGTCTGTGGTTGCTAAGTTATTGTCAGTCTTGTAATGCCACCATGATCCCAGCTAAGGAAACTGCAGGTCAAAAGAAATTTGATGTAGTCTGTGAAAACTCTCAACAGACCCTACCTGACTCAAAAAAGATCTTTTTCTTCCTTTTTTCCAAAGAAGCTACAGACACTGCTTCAAAGGGCAAAGCCTGTCTCTGTGACATTGTGATGTGCAGAGGTGTGCAGAGGGCTCACCTTGACTCAAGGGTGCAGAGGGTTCACACTGACTCAAACAAAGCCACGAGACACTGCTGCAGGAAACAGCAGTGGGTTTGTGAGTCCACTTGCGTGTAGTTTGTGCTTTACTCTAGGTCTTTAACAAGAACATGATTGCAGACTTGTAGCTGGGTCAGCGTTTTGTACATAGTTAATTTGAGGTCCAGAAGAAAATCTGGTGTGATACAGCCAGTTTCAAAATACCTGGAGTATTTTTGAATATATTGAGAGGTTGGAGCCTTGAGGAATTGGAAGCAGATTGCTTTCCCCCTGCCTCACAGGCTGATACTAAATATGGGAATCTATCAGAAAGCAGCATTTATTTTATTTTATTTATTTTTTATTTTTCTTAATTAAATGAGCACTTAAAGGTGTTTTTTTGTTTGTTTGATTGTTTGTTTTTTGAGATGATTGAAAATGACATAGCTGCTATCATTTGCTTATCATTTAAAATACTTTTTATTATTTATAAATCATTTTAAATAATTTAGATTAAAATCTTTAATATTAAGCATATAATATAATATTAAACATTCCTATAGGCCTACAGTGTGCACAATATGGATGTGTAATACCCTTGGGCTATGTTATAATGAATATTATGGGGATGTCATTTTTGTTTTCCTATTTATTTATTTATTTATTTATTTATTTTGCCCAGAAATGTTTTTCTTTAATAAGTGCATTATAACACTGCACTGAATTCTTTCTGATCTCAAACTCAGAATTTTCTTTTGTGTTTACAAATCAACAATATTGAGGTTTTCAACTTTTGATCTTTTCCATTTTTAGAAATAGTGGTAATATATATGTATATATACGTAGAAATACTCTGAAGTGCAGGACAGATATATTTATGATATAAATACATGTGTCATTCAAAAGTGAAGAACTTGTATTTTGGCTCATACACACGTTTAGTGATTCTTCCTTAGAAACAAACATCATACACAATGTGTATGATATTTAAAAAAAAAAAAAAAAAAAAAAACACAATAGCTTTGGTGAACCACAAAGAGACAGGAAACAAAATCTTTTTTTGTTTTGTTTTGTTTTTTTGTTTTTTAAGGGTAACGGAACAAAATGACAGAATGTGGTGGACAAAGTAATTTGATTCCTCCTTTCCCTTCCATGGGTATTTCTCTTTAATTTAAGATATTGTTGTCAGTGATGAATCCCCAGAAGGTCTTTGTTCAGAATACCTGACAGTCATCCTTAGAGATCTTAGATCCTCCCTGGATTCAGAAGGATTTAGGGGGGGCTCCAAAATGTTGCTCAGCACTAGAAAATGCTTGCAATTTCATATCAATTTATGAAGTCAAAAAACTGAATAAAACAGTGAAATAATGAAAACTGTCTGATTCCCCATATCCATCATATTTTACAAAACTATGAGTTCTACATTTACATTATTAAAAATATGAAGTCATGGGACAGAAAAATTAAATAAACTGACCCTTCCCCCTATCAACTCTGATCCCTTTTAAAGCCCCTTTGTTTTTAACCTGTTTTCTCTCTCTGATTACAGAGGGGTAGAGATAAAGGAGGATAGCGTTCCTCCAGCATCACTAAGGCTCATGCTTTGGTGACATTTAAGCCATGCAGAGTTATGCACAGAGCTTTAGAAAATTAAAGGGTTATTAATGTTTGAAAGTTCTTTTAAGTCAGCATAACCTTTGCTTATGCTCTAATGACTTTTGGGGCTCTGCATATTATGGACCAGATCTGAACACTTTTTTTTTTTTTTTTTTTTTTTCTTTTCCTGTGATTAATTGTTTGGCTATTTTGTTTGTTTGTGTGTTTGTTTTTGTTTTTCTCCTCCTGGACTTCACATTTCTGATGTAGCAACCCTTGCTCTCCACTTAAAAAAAAAAATCCAAACACCTGACCTACACTTTAGGAGGTTTGTTTGGTGGGAAGCGAGTGCTGGAATGTTTCAACTTTCAAAACTCTAAAGATTCAGATTTATAGTCAGTCTGTTTATACTCTATCATATCATGTGTGGTAGCATAGGATATCAAAGCAAGAAAGCCTACGGGGGCTACCACTATTTCAAATGAAAAATAGTTCCTGTGTATGGCATAATGCAGCACAGATGGAAAGTTGTGCTTTTCTGTTTTACTGTTTCTGTACATTACTCAGGCAATAAATACTAGACAAATCAAGCAGTCATTCGTAAGTCTCCATATAACCTATTTTACCAGTATCAGCTGCTATAGTTTTATATTCCCTAGAGAAAAGCTGCCTAGGTTCCCAAGTTTTATAAGTCATTTCAAGGAGACCTCACAAATAAAAATGGATGGAAAATATGGCCTGGTTTTTAATAACTGTACAGTTAACTCTGCATTTTCACATGACAGTCAAAGTTCTCGCTAGTGCTCTGCAGCATTTTAATTCTTCAAAGCAGTGTTTATTTAATGGTTATTACTTGCTCAGTTCATCTTTTATATTTTAGTGTATTTTGAATCTTTATTTCAAAGGCACTGCACACCAGGAATATGCACTTCTGGTCTGTGCTTCATAAATGGAGAAGTCAGAAAGGGTTTTCTAGCATCTGTGGCAGCAGATGAGCTCTGCCACTGGATTGTTCAGTGCTGCAGATTCCCAAAGAAAAGGTTTGCAAAGGCAAATAGCTTAATAATTAAAACAGGACCTAGGAAGCAGGGGGCACAGTTATGAGGGACACTTTCAGCCTTCTCTCTCATCCAAAATACCTAATGTGTCATCAGATGGGAAAGTCTTCCTCCTTCTCTCCACTATCTTCACTATGGATTAGAGGCCACAGACAAGGGACTAAATCCCTCAGCTGGTCAGCACTTGATTGAATCACTGGGCTGTTGCACTAGCAACATACAAGTTACAGTTTAGGTGGGTACTTGTCCATTGCTGAGCTGAAAAAAAAGAGCTGGAGATAAAAGAGAATTGTTTCTTTCTCTACACACTTTCTCTACAGTCACATTTGACTGTGGAAAAGCATTTCAAGTTAAGGGCTAAGATATCTTTCAGGAAAAAAACAGGCATCTTCAAAACAAATGCCGAGCAAGATGCCTCTCTCTACACCAAAATTTGCACACCAATGGGAAACAGTAGTACCTACACCTCATCTGCCTCTTCTACAGTAACCTGTTTATTAAATGCATATTTTCCACAATATGTATGGAAAATGAACTTTCTCCAAACTTTTTAGTTCAAACTACTTCAACCATATCCAGCAAGGACAAGTTTCCAAATTTTTTTTTTTCTTTGAAACACTGGGGATGGAGCTGTAATAACAAGAGGATAATAAAAATGAAAAGGCTAAAGAATCCCTTAGAAATATTTGTTTAAACACAAGAAATAATTACTTATGGGACTCTACTGCAAGAATTTTTATGTAGGTTGGGGGAAAAATATATAAATATTTGTAAAGAAATAATAATATAAAAAAAAGGCATAGCAACTTTAGAGAAGATCTCAAGCAAGTTTTTTCATGACACAAGCTGGTCTCTGTCCACCTGGGATTAGAAGAAAAACGCCCATTTAACAGTTTTCATATCACTGCCAATTCTAGCAGTTAGGCCAGTTCTGGGGATTAGGATGAAAGGACTTTTTCAGCATTCGATTACAATCATTCGTCTAAAAATACATTAAGAAAAAATATGTATTTATTGTGAGACAGAAAGTAATTCTTATGTCATTGTTATAATCTGATGTAATAATCCAAACATTTTTTTAACCAACAGAATTTACAGTAACGCAGTTTGGAGTGGTCTAACGATAAGTAATTGAATGTGTGTCTTTAGATTGTTTGCTTGATAACACACTTTAAACAATTGATTTTAATTTTTTTCCCTACTTTCCAAACTTTGAATTCCTTTTGGAGTATTTGTTATCTATGTTTCTTTCTTTTATGGATTTATTTATTTATTTTCAGAATGGTTGGATTATTTTCTTTTTCAATTGATTTCCATTATCTAAATTTTAAAACATTAAAACCACAAGACAAAAAGTTCATAAAATATATATATATATATATGTATATTCAGGAAAAGGTGCTTTTGTTTCTTTGTTTTTCTTTGTTTTAAGATAGACAGCAGGACTGTACTCTAGGTAATTTCATATCCAAGTCTGGGTGTGTAAAACTAACCTTATTTAAAGCCAAAGAGCAGCTCATGGAGAATTGGCCACAATGGTTATAACTAAACTAATAAACTAAACAAGGTCAGCACTTGGGCCTGAGCACTGTATGAATACAACCGTTCATACTGTGAAATTTTTGGCATGGTTTTGGTCTCAGCCAATTAGTGTTATCATGGGGACAATCTGTGAGCTGGCTCAGGCCAGGCAATGTTCTCAGTGGGCAATTTGAACTCAGTCACTCTGTTCTGGGGAGGAAGGGTTATAAGGGTTAAGCTGTGTGGGCATGAGCCCTTCTGTACTTTTTGTCTGCAGTAGCAGTGAAGCAGCCCTATCTGCTCTTATTTTCCGGCATAAATGCAACAGGCGTGACTGTAGGTTTTGGGGAAGGAGGAAGCTGAGGTAGCAAACTGCTGTACCAGGAAAACTTAATGGACTTCAAGGTCCACTAAACCCACTGCTGGACAGAAGATAAAATACCTGGCACTGCTTTGAGCAGGTAAAAATCCAGGAAATTCAGATACATTTCTTGTTCAAAGTTGGAGATGCTTTGGAAAAGGTTCTGATTCCCCAATGCAGAGGATTGACTCAGTCAGCTCATGCAGACTAAGACATTTTCAAACCTAGCTTCTTTATTCTATGTTTGAATCAGGGCATTACTGTTTTGGTTTAATTTAATTAATGCAGAAGAGTTGTTTTATTGTTGTGGTCTGCTATTTTTATTACAATACCAAAAAAATATAAATAAGAAATGAATCAGTTATTGTTTCCAAGCTCCTGTAGTTTTTACAAGTGAAAAAACTATAAATGGTGCCTGACTTAAATATTTGACATGAATAAGGGAGTCTGAGGCCCTACCCAGCGAGGTATTGAGCAGCCTTGTGAAAGTTGGGCCAGATGGCTTCATTAGAGATAAACAAAAGAGTGAAGAAAGAGCAAGCAGTAAGAACCATTTAAGGAGTAGGAAGACAGGAGAGACTTTGACCTCTGGACCACCTCAGACTGAGGAAAAAAATATTTTTGTTGTCAGGAATCATTCTGAGACTCAGAAGAAGAAACAATCATGGGAGATACTGTTACCTAGGGCCTTACTATGCCTTTGTGGCTTTTAAAGAGTTCTCACAAGATTTTTTTTTCCCCTTTCTGTGTTTCAGCTCCTTCTTTGGAAAAAAATCTGTTTCAGTCTCATCCTTACATCATCCTATTATAATGCATCCCAGCTGGAGGGACTTCCCCTTTATAACCATCATTTTCCCCAGTGTAAGGCAGATCTCCTACCCCTTCTCGACCTGCTCTTCTCCAGCTTCATATGAGATCACAGCCAGAACAAACCTTGGACACTCCCCAGTCCCCATGTTGTTACCTACCTTTTAAGAACCTCAAGGCTTCAGAACAGCCTCGGATCTCTGAATTTTTTCATAGGTAAAACAACAACAACAAAAAAAGTAAAATTCTGCACAACGAATCGAGTTCATTTTACTTCTAAGTAACATAACTATTCAGTACAGTGTGGTACAATTCCTCTCCTTCCAGTACTTAAATACCCCAAGTAAGGGCTTTGGGCAGCCACTTATATCCTCTCCAGTTCCAAACCTTGTTTTGAGAGAGAACACCTACAACTGCTGTAGAGAACAATCCAAAGTTACTGCTTTGCATCCTTGCTTCTGTAGCTAAACCAGAAAAGCCACCAGATAACATTCAACAATATCCCATTCAGCAGAGACCAGAATTTCCAGAATTACTTCTTACAATTCTGACTCCTAGACCTGAGCATTAGCCTCTCCTGTGGCTTGTTTCAGCCCCTTCCATGTGTGGGTATAATGTTTTGCTATTTGGAGGGGTAGTCCCACCAGAAGATCAGGACAACTGCTACAAACCAGCGTAAGGTTTCTCTTGAGGATGAAGATGTGAATATCAGCCTTTTCTTATTTTATTTATTCATTTATTAAGCTATACAATAGTAACTCCTATAAATGTCTCATAATTTGGAATCAAAACATCTTCTCAAAAACAGGCAGAAAATGCATCTGCATGCAGATCACCATTCTCTCAGGTGTGTTTTTTACTTGCTGGTGTAAAAATATACGTATGTATATTCCCCCACTATTTCTTTGTGAAGGATGAGGTATGAGCACAGCTGAGGAGAGTCAAGGATGCATCTAACTTAGGAACATGGGGCAGTATCCATGCATCAGCTCACCCAAGTATGTGATTATTGGTATATAAGCAAGCTACTGCAATGTGAGTATATACATACATATACGTGGCCAAACGTTTCTCAGCAGCTCACGTTTTTATGATATTTAAAGATCCATTTGTGGCAAAGTTCTCATAGAAAGATTTGTTGCTTGGCTAGAACAAAGAGTTAACCTGTGGAGAGAAATGAAACATCTCCACATAGACACTCTTGTTGCTCTGTACAAAGCAGTATTTTTCTTACACCTTACGTTGTTTACCTGTGCAGGGGAAGAGATTTTTTTTTTTTTTTTCCTGATACAAGGGCTTGCAGTAAACTGGGTGGACAATGGAACAGCAGATGGGTTCTACACTTAAAATTTGGCTAAATTTGGGACTGTGATGGGCTTAGGGCATGGTTCTTTCCCTGCAGCAGGGGTTGTGCCAACGTTGTTACTGCACTACATGGTGAAAAATGCTGGAAATAAAAAGACAAATCTTTTGAAAAATGGTTTAATGGACTTGATGAGACAGAATAACAGAAGGGCCAAGTACACACCATTATGATGGATAAGGATAGGCCAATGCTTGCTGACTGCCTGCAGGTCATTCCCAAATCAGTTAGAACAGCTGCAGAGGAAAAAAAAAAAAAAAAGAGGGGAAAAATAAAAAGGTTAAAACAAAACAAAACAGATTTTCATCCATTGTAATCACTGCCTTTGCCAGGCTTAGCACTGGAGCCTGGCTTCCTGGAGTGAAAGAAGAAAGACTTCAGATTGCACAAAGGAATATTAATAGATGCAATAGATGAATTTAAGAAAGAATAAGGACTAAGATGAATATAACTTCATTTTGGTGAGAACAGATGGATCATGGAATAGTCTGAGGAGTAACTAATGGGACATTGATGCTAAATTGAACAAAAGAGACAATTAGCAGCTGAAGCAAAATCTGGGGAACAGTAATTAATAAGAGCAGGCCAGTTCTACAGAGCACTCAGAAGTTCATTATATGTAGTACTTTAGCGACTCAAATGTTAATATACCCAAATACAAGGAAATGAGTCATGGTTATACAATGAGACTCCATTTTAGCAATCAGTAACTCTAAGGACAATACAAGGTCGCAGCAGTCAACCTACTGAACACCTATTTCCAGAACTATTAAGTGTGGAGAGAGCTCACAAGAACGCTTCAAATGGAAACAAGAAAAAAATATTAAATGCTAGTGGTGTGGCTCTCCTTGGCATTAGCGAGAACGCTACTGTCAGTTCTGGTGTCTGTGTTAAAGGATATTAGAAAAGGGTGACAAGAGTTACATTTTTCCTGAACATGTCTGATTCACATATTTTCAACCAGAGGGTGAAAAAGTTTGATTTGTTTAGTGTATCCAAGGGAGGGCTAAGAGGTTACTTGGTCACAATGTGCTTTGATAAATTGTTTTTCAGTGAAAAAGGCTCTTAATTCCAACTGACAATTTAAAATTTAGTGGCTTGAATTAACATGAACTTTTACATAAAAACTACTTCTTACACTAGTTAACTAGCCAGGCATTTCATTCATCACGTAACGTCTTCATATAAAGACTGGGTGGTTTTCTAAAGAACAGCTGCTGTATCTCAACCAGGAGTTATGGGCTTTATTCAGTCAGGTATTACCAAGCAACATTCTCCAGTCTGTTGTGTTGAAGGTCAGAGGTAACAGGGACAGCAATCATTTTTGGCCTTAAAGCAGATCATCATCTACACCAGGAAAGCTCCAAGTGCACTGCAAACATACAAGTGTATTAATTTCATTAGTGCATAAATTTCTAAGAATTCTCATCAAAATGTCAGTTCTGAATAATAAATATTTGCCCCCACCAGATTTTAAGAATATTTGGAGGGCTTGTTTTCATTGTTTTGAACCTCAGAGATGCAGAATGAGCATCCAGATTTATTTGGAATAGTTTTCTATCAAAAAGAAAGTGACCCGTGTTTTACCTGCACAGAATGACACAAGTTTTGTATCAAATACACTTCTAATATTATTGCATGAATACTTAGACTAGCCCTTGCAGGTTCAGTCTCAAGTTACAGTCTTAAAAACCTTTAGAGAGGGGAAGGAAAAAAAAAAAAAAAAAAAAAAAAAAAGGATCTCTGTCCTTTGTATTTGGTTAGAAGGGAAAAGCATTCTCTTGTCAATCCATAAAGAACCATGATTTAAGCATTAGTTGTTAAACCAAGTAATGACATGAGGTGAGGTGATTATATACTTGCAGGTACCAAATGCTCATCATTAAACGCAAAGACATACCTGAGGAGCTGTGTAATCTAGCACCAAGTCCCTATGACAATCCACCTGCCCTATTTCTTTCACATTTAATTTTTTATTTTTTTTATTTTTTTAATAAAGCTCATGCCAGAGGTGCTACTTAAGAAGCTCAGAGAGGAAGGAGCTATGACTTCCATCAGCTTTATAATAAATGGCTGTGTAAGAAGAAACCAGCCATAGGGCAAGCATTTGGAAGTGAGATATTGAGAACACCTGCTCCTCCCTCAGCACACTAGTGATTAAACATTTCACTTAGTGCATGAACTCAAATGTGTTATGTTAAACTGGGGTCAGAAGGCACAATGTAATTATGGGTGTTATTAATATTATAGAGGCCACAATGGATAGAAATCATATTGGGTATGACTATGCGTGAGTGTAAAAGGGAGTAAATCTCCTTGTGGAAGGAATTATATTTTGGGTGGAGATGATAAAGAATAAGAATGTTTTACTGGAATTCTCCAGTTCTGTACTTCTGTGCTGATTATACTTCTCTTTAGGGGAAAAAAAAAAAAAAAAGAAAGAAAAAAAAAATTCTAGGTTGTTCTACTAACTTGTCAGTAAAGCAGTTATATATATCTATATATATAGAGAGAGAGATAGGAAACTGTTTAAATCAAATTTTTTCAGTGTATTTTGATTTCTAGGCATGATTTGAATATTTTTGTGTGAGGCAGCTCGATACTGAACTGAATCTCCAATATCCTAAAAAAGTTTTGCACCTTTTCTTGGGCAATACCTTCCAGGTATTTTTCACCTCAGGGCTGGATTGCCTGCGGCTATTTCTGGCTGAAAAAGAATTATGGAGCACACACAAGCTTCAAATCCTGCAACTGGCCTGTACTTAAACATCTTTAATAACTCTTAGTCATTTCATGACGGAAAGTTAAATTGTCAGTCCATTATTTTTAAAGTATTTTTTAATTCAAGGAGCAAGGCTTAAAGATGAAATTTCATACATTTTTTACCACAACAGCTTCACAAGTTGGAGACACTGTTAATCACAAAGCCAAGAGTGGGAATTCATGTTGTGGTGTAGAAATCTAGATATGGAACCAAGAACAATCAGGTAAATACAGATCCATGTTCAGGGAGTGCTGTTTGTCACTCCTTTTTATGTAATTTAATTAGGATCAAAAATCTTAATGGTTTTATTTGTGCATACTTTAAACAAAGCCTCCTGAATCAGTTTAGTAAGATCAAATAAATACATTAATTTCAATATTTTTTATTATTATTATTTGACAAATACGAAAGCAAAATATAGTATTTTTCACTTCAGTAATTATATGTTTGTATGCTTTTGTACCTGGGGAAAAAATCATACGTTAAATTTGCAGCCTTGATTGAAGACAGCAAATAGGCATGGTGTGTTGTTGTTTTTTTTTGTCACAATCTTTCATCAATTTTTAAAAATCTATTTCAAATTTAATCTTGATTTGTATGGGCAAATAATAATTGCCATGAGCCACCTTCCATTGGCTATTGTGAGAATGGCACTATAACATGAGACACATCCTGCAAGAAATTTCACAAAATGTATATCACTTGGATTATTTTTTTTATACAAGATAAATAAATATTATGCAGAAAATATTAGTATTTATAAGTAGACTAAGATTGCAAAATAAATTAAAGTGTAGCAAAAAGTAATAACTAAGGGATTCCATAAATAAGGTCAGTAAGTTCAGCTGCTCATAGTACAACAGTAAAGCCAGTAATTCCTTACCAGAATATTTTATCAAAATTCAGGGACAAATAGAAAGTACATTCATATTCTTCTGCCCTTATTTATCTTGAACATAACAAAATTATAATAGAGTTACCGTAAGGGGTGAGATGCCTCATTAATTTTATCTTTTAATCTGTTTCTGATTGTAATCAGTAGCAACTACTATACAGAAAGGCAGTTATAAAACATACTATATATTAGACCCCATCCTGAAAGGCTCAAGTATTGAATCTTTCTATGCCTTACTAATAAAGAAAGGACATTATGATTAATTTTTAGTATTAAGAAAAGGAATTTTTTTTTCTTACTCTTTTTCTGACTCTTACCTAAGCTTGACTTTAAAAATTCCCAGTGGCAATGTGCTACCCAGTCAATAATTGTAAAATTCGTATTAAATTAAAAATAAAAATAAAAATAAAATAATTAAAAATAAAAATTTAAAAAGGAAGAATAAAAAGAATATTTGTTGGTTTTGAAGCTTAGCCTTTTTAAATTAATTAAAAGGTCACTTGACTGTGCATTATAAGGTAGGTTGTGATGCCTACAATCAGTCCCATATACTTTAACTTACTTTAACTTGCTCAAAATTGTGTGCATTTACCTGTTTACAATGAAAAATTTCCTTGCTATCTGCCACAGTTTGACTTTCCAACAAAAATTTTCAGTTAAAAAAGTGAAGCTATTCCCTTCAGCGGAGAGAGAAAAATACCCAATATATTTTTATATTTAATTTATATATCTATTTAAACTGAAAACTCCTGATATTGCTTGTCTATTGAGCAGAAACTGGAAAATTGGAAGGTTGTTGTCTTAGTGTCAGTGTGCTTGTATCCCTCCTATCATAATTATTTCAGGTGTAGTTGAGTTTTGAATTTCAAGTTTTAAACCAGTAACTCTTAGCTAACTCACGTTTTGTATAGCATAGTGGATGAATTCTTAACATTCCATCCAGAATTAAGGAGTTAAGTTGCGATACAAGGTCATAGTTGCAAAACCTCCCAATATACAGGAGATATGCAATGCCAGAATGGAGATCACACATACAATTAACAGGCTGCTTGTGCTTACATAGTAGTCTTCAATTCTATAATACTCTATTTTTCTTTCTGGCAACCTTTAAAACATATAGGAGGAAAAGTAAATCAAAACAGAGTAAACATTTAGCTTGTCTTTTCATTCTTCAGCAAAGCCCTTTTGTATAAGTCCTTCTCCACAATCTTCTCTCAGACTCCCACCATATGAACTTTTTACCTGTTCTTCATACATATATCTATCCTCACTAAAAAGAAAACAAAAAAAAAAAAAATCATAAAATTCATATTGACAACAAATTTTACATTAAAAGAGTTTGTCATATTAGCATCCATATTTTCCTCTGTACCAGACGCAAAACTATTGACACCAAGATACCCTTCACTCCACATTATGTAACATAAATATCTTTTTAGATAACCTCTTAATCAACATTGTGTTGTTCTGACAAGAAATTCAAAATTGTATAGTTATTTTTGTCAAGGTTTTAGCTGATAAGACCAGTGTTCTACCACCATTAGACTGCTAGACTTTGCAATAAAATATGGAAATGATAACCTATCTTGTACAATTAACATAAAATAAAATAAAATAAAATAAAATAAAATAAAATAAAATAAAATAAAATAAAATAAAATAAAATAAAATAAATCCACAGATTAATACACCTCCTGCCACAAAGCTGGCAATCCTGTAAATCAAATATATATTGTCTGGCATTTAGTCGAGCTTTCAAATAATGCTGCATCTGTTCTTAGAGCTGTTACAACATCCAATTTACCACAACATAAAACAATAACAGCAACAACAACAACAATAAAAAAAAACTTCCAGCAAGAGGACACTCCTCTGGAAAAATAAATTTTATTTTACTGTTTCAATTTAGAATTAAATGCTCACATTAATGTATAAGCCTGTTTCTATGAAAGAAAGACTCCAACAGTACACACCTGTGTGTAGTGTACCAGGACATAATGCTGAAGTCTACACAGAAAATAATCAAGTAATTTTATTTTACACTGGAAAAATATATCTTCAAAGCAATATTATTACAAATTTTCTTTCTACATTAAAAAACAAACAAACAAACAAACAAACAAACAAAAACACTTGTCTCTAAAATAATCATCACCAGAATTTCCAGTATAAATAAGTAGAAGTAACTTGTGCCTAAAGTGTTGTCACCATACATGGTTGAAAACTGAACAAGTATTCCTTTGAATGTTGGAATGAATTCTCATAGAGGACAAATAAAGGACTTCAGTGCCCCTTTTCCAGTGGGTAAATATGTCTCAGAAAACACCCACCATTCCTGACCTCTCTGTCATGATCTTCTAGAGAGTCTCACAGAAAGCATGTGCAAGGCAATCTTGGAGGCTCGAATTCTCAGCTCGATCGTCTGTGAAAAGACTTGGACTCAGTAAGGACATTGTTCTTTTGACCCACTGTAATCTAAGGATACAGTTTCATGACCTGTTTAAGCCAATCTGTTACTGTGCTATGTTGAAAGGAGCAGGCCTGTCTCAGCTCCTGTCCAAGCCATATATTTGTGCTCCTCCTTTGTAATCAACTGTGGGGATTGTATAGCTGTGGATCAGAGTCTTTTGCAGAATTAATTGACAGACTGGATATCAGATGACTTGGAAATATTTTTATTTTTATTTTTATTTTTGTTTTGTTTTGTTTTGTTTTGTTTTTGTACTGTTCTATTCTATTCTGATTTTGGCCAATCTAGTCTAATTGCTTTTATTGGAAGTAAAACTGCAACTTTACTATTGACTTTCCTCATTTTGCAGGTGCTGACAACCAGTGTTTTTTAATGCATTAGATATTAGCAGAAATTGAATAACATCTACACCACTGGTGTTGATACTCTCTTTCCTGAAGTCCAACAAAGTAACAAGTAGGTGAGCTAATCACAGAATCACAGAATCGTCTAGGTTGGAAGAGACCTTTAAGATCACCTAGTCCAACCTCTGACCTAACACTAACAAGTCCTTCACTAAACCATATCACTAAGCTCTACATCTAAACATCTTTTAAAGACATTCAGGGATGGTAACTCAACTGCTTCCCTGGGCAGCCTATTCCAATGCCTAACAACCCTCTCTGTAAAGAAGTTCTTCCTAGTTCTTCCAAATATCCAACCTAAACCTTCCCTGGCGCAACTTTAGCCCATTCCCCCTCATCCTGTCACCAGGCACATTGGAGAACAGACCAACCCCCACCTCGCTACAGCCTCCTTTAATATACCTATAGAGAACAATAAGGTCACCCCTGAGCCTCCTCTTCTCCGGGCTGAAAAATCCCAGCTCCCTCAGCTGCTCCTTGTAAGACTTGTTCTCCAGACCCCTCACCAGCTTCGTTGCTCTTCTCTGGACTCTCTCGAGCACCTAAATGTCCTTCTTGTAGCAAGGGGCCCAAAACTGAACACAGTACTTGAGGTGCGGCCTCACCAGAGCCGAGTACAGGGGGACGATCACCTCCCTAGCCCTGCTGGCCACACTGTTTCTTATGCAAGCCAGGATGTTGTTGGCCTTCTTGGCCACCTGAGCACACTGCTGGCTCATATTCAGCCGACTATCCACCAATACTCCCAGGTCCTTCTCTGCCAGACAGCTTTCCAACCACTCATCTCCCAGCCTTTAGCACTGCTTGGCATTATTGTGCCCCAGGTGCAGGAACCAGCACTTGGCCTTATTGAACTTTATACAGTTAAGCTAAGGTAATGTACTGATTTTATTTTGATGATAATGTTTATTAGTATTATTTATCAGTCAGGTAAGCTCATTGCTGACTTGCTACACTGACATTGTTTAGAGACTATTTTTCAGTTGTGGAAGCTTCTGTAGGGATGAACCATCAATTTTTGGGCCAGAAGGGAGGGTGGAACCAGCCTCCAGAGGAGTTTAGGTTGTTATGGAGCTGCATTGTTTCTAACAATGTCTTTAACCTGTGGAATCTGCTGTTTCTTCATCAAGATGGCGAGGGGAACGTATGCCTGGAAGCGCGTCTGCTGTTGCCAGCAGAATCACTTGGAAATTCTCTGCTTCTGCAGTAGAGCAAATATTTTACACAGCAGAACTGATGAAACCATGTTGTTTCCCTCTCTGAAGGTAGTATCTTGTTTTCAGCCCCCTGTTCCTTTACTTGTTCTTGTTTGGCTACTTTTGTGCTTCTTTTGCATCTGGGTTCTCAGCTAAGTCCAGAAGTGTACCAAAGGTACCTGACTTGGATTTCTGTTATATTAGAATATAAAGAAGTTCTTAAAATGAACCATGTATCCTCCAAGAAGAAAAACTATGACAGACTATAGTTTCTATTATGAGTACCTTTTTCTATCATTCATCAAATATATATATATTTTTTTCTTTTTCATTATTAAATCAAATATAGTTACAGTTTCTGGGGCATTTTATTTTCAGAGACAGCTTACAGATTGTGAGGCTGAAAAACTGGCCCTGATGGAGCCTAAGAGAATTTTGTTGTGCTACCTAAATTTAACTTTCACATTCTTTTAATGTATCTAGTAATGGCTAGCGCAGAGCAAATTGTAGATGCTTAACAAATATATAGATAATAGAAGCTCGCAATAGTTGTAATTAGGGATCCTGACTGTACGGCTCAGTCATGCTTATTTTTGTAGCTGCTAAACTATTCTGCTCAGATGAATAATCTCATTGAAGACAGCAAGACTCAGAGGGGTTAAATTTAGCATATCACACATGTCTTTGTAGAGCTGGAGCCACAGCTTGTATAACAGAACATTCCTCATATTCCCCAGGACCAGCATGGAAAAGTGACTTGAACAAACCATTAGATGGCCACAGAAAAATGACTTAAGGATGTGACCCTCACAGACCTTATTTCCTGTAGGCTGCAGATGAACAGCAGTGCAAGCACTTAGAATAAAAGCTGTCTGTTTCTCTGGCCTTTGGGAAAAAAAAAAAAAAAAAAAGAAAAAAGAAAAAAAAAAGACCATTTTCTTTTACCTTTTTTTATTAGAATAGGTAATATCAAAAGGATAATTCTCAGAAAAATATCCATAGGCTTAAACAAGTAAAACATATTGTTGTGGTTTTTGAAGGTCTGAAGGTCTAGATAATACAATAGTGAATGAATAGAGAGAAAGAAAAAAAAAACAAAACAAACAAAAAAAAAAACAATAAAAAGCATGCAGCTTGTTTCATTTAGTCCTATTAACAATCTGAAGACAGCGTTATATAAAAATACATTGGTGATAAGTCAGAGTCTTTGCAATATTCATGAAGGTGCTGGCTAGGTTCAGCTGCAGTCTGGTATTTGTACCCAGGAGCTGTTTTTCCCCCCTTACTGTTATTCTTGCAACTCTAATGCATGAATCATGAAGTGAGTCTTTTTGAGGAAGCACATTATTATCCACCAACAGCAGCTCCTTACATTTGCCACAACATTCCCTCAAACCACCTATTGTTATAAGGGTGCTGCTGTTGGCTAAATGCTATTATACAAATAACATTAATCATATGTGCCTGCAGTTAATGCTAATTACGCTCTCTGCTTCTTTTCACCTTCCCCCTTTTTCCTCTAGTCACTCCCAGCAGAGGAGCTGAAATGCCAATGTTTCTGCACCTTCCTGAAGACCAAAGGAGGAACAGAGCAATCCCTTTGCAAGCAGTGGCAGCCATTACAAATAAATAAGATTAAAATAAAATAAAATAAAATAAAATAAAATAAAATAAAATAAAATAAAATAAAATAAAATAAAATAAAATAAAATAAAATAAAATAAAATAAAATAAAATAAAATAAAGAGAGATAAGAATCTCTAATAAAAATGTTGTGGGGCAGGAGAATCAATATTTGAAATAGTATCTTAATTCATTAAAGCACCTAAACTGATATGAGAGCAGCTCCTGGTAGTGGTGATTTGTTGCTACATTGAGATAGACTGATGGGTTTAGAAATTATTGCCAGGGATGGAGAAGAGGGGAGAACTGATAAACTGCATCATGACACGAAGCCCCATTCTTTTCAGAAAACAGTCCAAAATTAGTCTCATTGCTAACAGTTCTCACTGTTGGTAAAAATTTGCAGTCCTTGGGCTCATAGTGCAGCTTGGAAGAAAAGGGAAAAAGCTGACAAAAAGGCAAGTAGCAACTCAACACACCTATTCAGCATGAGGTAATTGTCTATGTAGAGTCAGGCTCCAGTATTTTCTGGTATACTCAAATATTTCACGTTCTTCCTGAGTGAATGGCCTACTAGATCCTTTTCCATAATTAGACACTACTGCATCATTTGACACATTTTGCTGAAAGTGAGCAGAACTGCTGTTCCTTGTGGCCAGCTGAGTACACTCCTCATGGGGCAGGTGTATTCTGAGTAGACCTACTAGACCTAACACTTGTGGGAAACCCAGACACACAGAAACTGATGGTGTGATTCACCATGTCTGAGCCAAGGAGTCTTCAACAAAGAAAATGCATGAGCTAGTACCTTTTGTCTCCTTTCATAGCAGTTTGTCTGATCCATGTTAGGTGTCTTTTTTTTTTTTTATTATTATTATTATTATTTTATTTTGATTAAATGCTAAAGATGCTCATATATCTTTGATTGTGAAGTGAGCCTCAGAAGCCTACCTTGAGATATTGATTTCCTGTAGTATGGATGTCCACAGCAGGCCTCATCTGTGATTCTCATGCACATTTGAGAGACTGGGAGACTATGACACCTGTCTTGGCCAAGGTCATGGTGCCCTGGGAAAACAAACAGGAGGTGCCTCAGAACAGTTTCTGCTGAAACTGTAATTACCACTGGGGTGCTGAAGCAACAGGGACGGTTTGTGCAGTGCCTTGCTGTCATTAGGCATCCACATACATCCTCCAGAGGCTACTGGTGTATGGCTTGTTTCCCGTTGATAATCAACATCTTTGCTGGATATGCTACAGCACAGATGTAGTCACAGGTTAATGAACCCAGCATCCCAGGTTATTTCAGTACTTAAAGGGGACTTATATAAGAGATGGGGAATGACTGTTTGCTCAATCAGATAATGATAGAACAAGGGGGAATGGTATTAAACTAAAGAGGAGAGATTTAGATTAGAGATTAGGAGGAAATTCTTCGCTCAGAGAGTGGTGAATCAGTGGAACAGGTTGCCCGGAGAAGTTGTGGATGCTCCATCCCTGGAGGTGTTCAAGACCAGATTAGATGAGGCCCTGAGCAACCTGATCTAGTGTGTGACATCCCTATCTATGTCAGGAGGTTTGGAGTTTTATGATCTTTAATGTCCTTTCCAACCCCAGGCATTTTATGAATAAACTTATATGGACAAGCTGTGAACATCCTTTCCCCATCTCCCCATCTAATTTTCAAAACAACACAAAGAGTGATTTAAGCTCATTTGAATAAGTAAATCAAATAAATAAAACCACTCATTCCACAATGAGCCTATCCCATCAGCGATAGGAGATGAGAGTAATCTGACATTATGGTCATGGTTTATTGTGTCTGCATCATTGGTATACTGATATGACTTTTCAGTGTGGAAAAACCCTCAGGCACTTCAGTTTAACTCCATATGAAAGTCTTTTGATGTCCCTGAAGATTATTTCTGTTTACCTTCCTTGAAGTACAGTGAACAAGCTGGAAACTCAAATTCCATGTGGATAGCATCAGTTTATAGTCTAGTATTAAAATAAAACCAGTACCGTCCTCTCTCTAATGCATCCTCTGCTTCTCGCACACTGAGCAGTTGTTTTCAGTAGGTTAACAACTGACCATGGAGTCAGAGTAAAGTCAGGGATCATTTCCGTACATAACATTATTTCTCAAGGGCAGAGAGCTTTGTGAAGGTGGACTGAGGGCAAAGTCCTCTATTGTTGTCCTGTGCTTTCTGTTTTTCCCTAAAGCCTATACCAATGCAAGTCCATCTCTCATGTTGAACATTTGTTCTAAGTTCACTCTTTGCTTAGAGAGTTTGTAAAGGAGTGAGGCTTGAGATACGTTTGGAGACAACCAGCTACCTTAATTTCCTTTCTGAAGACAGTTCAGAACTACAGTTTCACACTATTCCTCCCATCAGGTCTATAAGGCCTCTGTCTTTCTGCTCAGCTTTCCAGGGGAGGTTGTTGAGGAGTGAGACACATCACAGCCTGAGGATGACATTTTTTCCCTACATTTCTTTGTCATGTGTAGATGGCATTTGTAGCTCTGATGAAGGCTAGATACCTCCTTGACTCCATTCTTAAAGGTGAGGAATGATGCCAGCTTTCTAAAAGAAACATTCCCCCCAAAATATTCAAGGTAGATTTTAAAAGTTTCTTTTGCTGTTGTTTTTAAATAAGAAACATTTATTAGATATCTGGGTGCTAAAATATGCTTAGGCAACAGTAGTGCCTACTGGAACCAAACTGTTGGAAGTTGATTTTTTTTCGCCATAGAAGCAAATGTTTAATGGTAAAAATTAGTTGGGGTGACATAGCTGTGAATGAATTAACGGAGAAGAAAGAGAGTTGCTTTTTCTTGGACATCATCCATCCTCACATTCTTTTTTCACACTTCTTAATTAGTATGAGCCCTTCTGTGTGAGGACCCCATCTCAATTTCCTTTACCTGTTACCCTTAGCAGACCCATTCCACTCCCAGGTTACCTGCGTTGATTTCCACAAGTAACTGTGCAATAGGAAATAGGCATTCTTCCAATCAAGACTGCCTGAAATCATTGTGGTTGTGCCAAGAAAATGCTTGGCACAAACTCGCCACAATGCTTTTTACAGACAAGAAGATGTGGGTAATTTCTTCAGATATCTAGTCTATAAATAACAGAGGTTGATATTTATATTTGAAAAGAGGATACAAACCATCTGTATATGTGCAGTCCATTCTCTAGATAAGGACAGAAGTCAACCAGCTTACACCTTCCCCCCAAAATTCCTTGGTTCCAAGCAGTCTGTTGAAAATAATGGAAACCAAGCAGGTAATTATTTATTTTACAATCTCCCTTCCCTTCACCTCCAATCCAACACATTTTTTAATCTGAATTTTCCCAAATAAAGAGGTGCAGGCACCAAAGTTGCACACTAAAAATATACCATGAAAAGAAAGCTTGTTACTATCATGTTTCTAATATTGCTCAAGTTTATATAGCTACACATTTTTTAAGATATTTTATATTCAACTAAAAATGTTGTTCATCAAATCAAATTATGAATCAAAATCATTTAAATAACGCATAAACTTTCAAAGGAGCTGGAATTATCAAGTGTGTGCCAGACCTCTGCCCTTATTTAATTATTACACTTGTGATACTACAAATTTTAACTTACCAAGAGAGAGCTATCTTGAGCCACTGTCAGCAATATCTGTTCTGGTAAGAGTGGCTTTGCTTTGAAAGGTGCAACCAACCTGATCTTCCTTTAAGTGGGAAATATGCAAGATTATTTAATACACATAAACTTTCATCTAGGTGTGATAAAGTCACCAGCGTGTTGTGTCTCACTACCAAATCTGAATGTGCAATGAAATGTTTAACTTTGCCAACAAGACAGATGACCTTGCCCTGGCTGAGAGTCTCCAGCTCCTGAACGGTGCTAATCCCATGTAAAAAGTTCTTGCAGGAATCCTCTGTCACAGCTGCTTTGTCTCATCAGCCTAGAAAAGCAGCACGGCAAGAAGTGAATATTAAATAACAAAGAGGAGGCACTAAAGGTAAGCAAGGAAAACCGAGGGTAACCTGTATGTATGGATACTCATGGGCCTGTAGATTTTGCATTAATGGTTTAATCTGTGCTGGTATAGATATTGGTATTGGCCCACCAAAGCCCTTGGGGGTCAGAAGATGAAATGTTCTGATTCTTGGTTCATATTTCTGGCAAAAGATGGATGCTCTTACAGATATACCTGGTAGAGAAATTGCTCAAGAACTTATGCAGAGGGTCAGATGGCAGCTCCAGCTAGCAGAGTACTCCACCACTAGCTGCAGCTGAAAGGACCCTGAAGCCACAGTTAGCCCAGAGAAGTTTTTGCCCAGTATATTTCCCCCATCTCCCAGCAATGTGAGACTGGCAGAACTTCTGAACTAGAGCAGATGTCTTCGTAATATAGACCTGAACTGATTTAGTTGGCTAGGAAGGCTATGGAAGGTGGCTGTGGCATTGCCAAAGTCTAAACTACCAACCTCACTCCTTTGGACTGACCTATGCTGAACTCTCTAGTGTTATTTGTAGCAAATTAGTGATATTTGCCTGGCTATAGCTTCACAATTACAAGTGTAGCCATACCTCATGTGAGGGTTTGCCAAGGTCCAGAGACAGGTGACTTTGAATAGTAATTCTTATAGAAATGCAGCTGAAATTGCAGGATTCAATAACTTGTTAACTTATAGACCTAATTATGACCATTTCTGGTTAATGTTAACTACCTTTTTACAGATTCTTTCAGCAGAAGTGTAGAAATGTCCTGGAATTTTCAGAATGTTGAAAGAACATGTACAGGACTAGCATCTTTTTCCTTTCTTCTTCTTCTTCTTCTTTTTTTTTTTTTTTTTTCTTTTTTCTTTTTTTCTTTTTCTTTGTTCTTTGAAAAGAGCCATATATTCTGGTTAACATGGAATAAAACATTATTTTTCTTTTCAAGCGGTGATCAACACCAAAATTAGGAAGTAATGTTCTGACTAAATCATAATTATTAATAATAACAACAACAACAATACATTCAGCTTCCTTTTTATATTAAACTTAATTTATAAGGCCAAAATAAAATAAAAAAAAAATAATAATTTAAAACATCTTAATATGAAAGGTTGCAATAAAACTTTAAAATTAAACTTCTCCAAAATTCTTTTCCCCACTTGTTTTCTTCTACTCAACTTAGAATAGGTTCATGAATAGTCAGTGAGACACCACCTGACTTTCAATTAATTCAACATGAATTAGAAACATTTTGCCGAGCCCTCTTCATGATATTTCTATAGGTGTAAAAATTCAGAGTTACATGTCCTGAGGTGTTGTAATCTTTATGTTCACTTTGAAATGTGATTTACCTACCTTCATTTATATAAGTAGGCTTGATATATTTAAGCCAAACTAAAGACAAGAATAAGAAAGATTATTTCTGAATTTGGAGCATGTGGAGTCAACATTGTCTAGAACTGATATCTCAGTACACCAAATATATTTATTTTATTTTAAGAGCTAACTAATAACTTCTGCCAGAGTGACTGTTATGTAGTTGTCATGTATCAATGTCAATTTGTCTAGCCAGTGTAGAAACCTGATCTTATCAGGTTTCTTACTGATCTTACTTATCACTAGAAATCTATATTTGTAATGTTCTTATTGCTAGTCTATCATATGAGGGTGACAGAGCATTGGAACAGGCTGCCCAGGGAGGTTGTGGAGTCTCCTTCTCTGGAGATATTCAAGGCCTGTCTGGACACCTACCTGGGCAGCCTGCTCTGAGGAACCTGCTTTGGCAGGGGGGTTGGACCCAATGATCTTTCAAGGTCCCTTACAACCCCTACAGTTCTGTGATTCTGTGATATCTGATGGTAAATAAAGGGAAGAAAATATATTTTACTTTTTAAGGGTTATAAAATTAAATACATTAATATTCATATTTTATTTATATGTTTTGAACAAAATATCAGCAAGCAAATTCCAGTATCAAGTACTATGACTGAAAATCTATTCTCTTTTTCCAAAGACTAGAAGTAATTACTAGGAGTAATGTTACTGACTAAAAGCATGTGGATTCTGTGTTCATCATGAAGATACAATAACCATATTTCACATGTATTGCACTTGGATTTCAACAATCAGTTTCTTTCAAAGACACCCTGACAATTTAAATGGTGAATTATTAAGTCTCTATAACAAGGACAACATTCACTTTCTTTGTACTGCTCTAGCTACAGTAGAAGACTCTATTAATTATCAGACCAGAAATGGGCTGGGATTTGCTTTGTACACTGCTAAGCAGTTTAACTGGAAGAGATGGGTTATATATGGCACTAAATGACCTTTCTAAAAGCTTGTTTTTCCACCAACTGCTTGTGTTGAAACCAATTGCAGAAGTCATTCAAAATGAGCTGTTTATTGCTTCCTAAATGCATTTACTGCATGCCAGATGTCCATTTCAAAACATTCTGCTTTGTGCCTTTTAACTGACCCTACACCAAGATGTAACTGCCCGTATCCATTACTCTGGAAATGCTGCTCATTTAGCAGTGGGCTGCCAGCCCAGCCAACACTGGGGGAGATTGTCTTCAGTACCACAGAGATTAGGAGGAGCAAGAGCAGCTCCTCAGAGGAGGTGGGTCCATGTCCCACTTGGAACAGTGATTGCAGTCCGCAGTAAACCCAGTTGCCAGAGTTATCTAACAAACGTGGCTGACAATAACAGAGAACACATGGAAATACAAACTCCCAGCATAGGCTGCTATCAGGGTCCCTGCAATTGCCTCCCCTGTTTTGCTGTAAAGCTACATTTTATCTGTGATATAGAAAACCATTTTATAGCAAGCCTGCTGCCCTGAGCACAATTCTTCTTGTTTCTTAAACCATGCATGCCCCTGGCATTTCTCCTCCTGGCCCAAAGCAGCCATCAGTGACAAATAAATACATTTGCTCTCACTTGATGCATGCCTTTAGGTTTCCAGGCTGGCGTTGTTCTTGCAAACACAGTGCTTGCTAAATGTGAACCAGAAGAGATTCTTGAGAATGATGAACATGTTGGACCCAATTGGCATCAATAGACCATAAGTATGTCAGTGTTAGCTGGAGTACAACAGTTTCTGCTTACAATGTTCCTCAGCAATTTTGTATGTTTACCATACCTTAACATACTTACTACAGAGTTTCCTTAAGTCTTACCTTAATGCTTCTACTTGGTTCTACAAAAAGCATGACTTATATATGGGAGGTAGGTGGAAACTTTGGTCACTTTTCTTTACTATTAAATATTTTTTCTCTATTAGCTAATTAAAAATAAGTTATTTTATTGTCCTCTCCTTGCAGCCAGTTATATATTAACTGCTTCTGCTAATATTGCCTGAGATTTCATATGCTAAATGTTTTTATTCCCTCCATACTAACCTGCAAATGGGACCTGTTTGGAAATGAAAAATTGGATATGAAAATAAAATTTCAATCCATATTAGTATATTAAAGTATATATATATATACAATAGCCAAACTCATACTGATCAAAATGTTTTTGAGTAACTTCTTCAATACATAGCAGTTAGGACGGAAAACAAACTTTTATACAACCAATTTCAATCCCATGTCAAAATAAGATCTTTTTTATATAAATAAATGTAAATATATAACAAGTTCATCTGAAAATTTAAAAAAAAAAAAAAAAATCACATGAGCAGAACTTTAGCAAATGCAGGAAAAAAAATATTCTTTGAGGCTGAAAAAAACTGAAACTCAAACCATTATGGAAATAGGTTGGGTTTTGATGAAAAGAAATTTTCACTAAAGCTTTTTTCTCTACCCCAGACAATTGTTCTTTAATTTCAGCTCAGATGTCCTAAAAAATAAAGATGCCATCTTCTACTTCCATAGGAGTGCAGTGGTCTAGTTTGGTATAGTAGGACCACAGTGAGCAACTTTGCAGCTCTGCAAAACTATAAGGTATTAATGTAATGTTTGTTTACCCATTTCAAAATATAACTGTATTCCTTTCCATACATTCCTTGCTCCTGATAAAAAAAAAAAAAAAAAAGGAAACTGAAGTAAAGCATATGAAAGTAATTAACTACCTCTTTATTTCATTTCTCCTGTTTTTCTTCAATGTAAATTCAGTTAAATCCTGAATTTAGAATTAATCATAGACTAACTGCAAATGCTTTGTTCTAAATTCAGTTTCATTTGTGGTTGTACAGAATGAAGAAGAATGAGATGAAGAAGAATGAGCAGAGCAATCGTAAAACACATATACAGTAAGTGATTGCTATGCTATTCATTTTTTTCCATTAATATTAGCTATATATCAGAGCTGTTTGTTTATTTGTTTGTTTGTTTTTATTTTATTTAGAAATAAAAATGTAATGCCCATCTGTATCAATTATACCTTAGTTAATGGTAGCACACAGAGCCTAGTTTTGGAAAGAAGAAAAATTGTTTAAATGAAATATTCTGAACAAGTTTGCAACTGATTTACATAATTTTAACTTCCAATGTCTGTTAATCTCAGTAAAGGTGCAAGAACACAATTCATTTGGTAAATTAGCTGTGTTGGAAAGAAAGCAGTTACACCCACAGTGGTAAATCAGTTGTTCCAGACTGCTAAAAGGAACTAAAATTGTCAATCACTCAAATCAGGCTGAAAGGGCTTAATATTGTGCTGGCATGCACAATAAGAGGAGCCGTCTGCTGTGAGCAGATCTGTACTGAAAGATTAAGGAAAGTGCAGGAAATGGTTTGGAGCTATCATTAAAATAAAAACCTTGGAATGTATATCAAAAGAACAGGAAAAAATATATATATATATAGCAAAAAAGCAGTGATTCCACATGCGTAATGCTGCTGGTTTCATCATGATGGATGAGAGAAGAAGAATCACAGAATTACAGAATGGTTTAGGTTGGAAGGGACATATGGAGGTCATCTGGTCCTTACTCGAGTATGGACAACAAAAGGATATATAGTGGATAGAATGACAGGGAAAAGATTCACATAGAATT
The DNA here is from genome assembly GCF_964035555.1 of Netta rufina. Classification (NCBI taxonomy): domain Eukaryota; kingdom Metazoa; phylum Chordata; class Aves; order Anseriformes; family Anatidae; genus Netta; species Netta rufina. The sequence continues at coordinate 104,108,643 of NC_140125.1, read as the reverse complement.
GAAAATACAACTGGAAAGGTCTTTCAAAATAGTGACTATCAACCAGCACTTTGACAGTCCGATGATGCACCGTTAAGACACCTAAACCCAACTCTGTGGCAATCAACACTTGTACTTAGCTTTAAACATATAGAAGATTTTGCAAAGTGACTAATCCTAACATTAAGTGAGAAGAAAATTCTTCACAACTCCAGGAATAACCTGTAATTTCTTTGCATGCTCAAACTACTGAGGTTCCTGCTGAGGCTGGAGGGTTTTATCACTTGATAGTCATTTTGGTCTCATTCAGCATAACCTATTCTGAGTTGGATCATCATTTCAGTTGCAGACAGTTCTCTCATTTTCAGGCCAAACCTGCAATTTGAAATCCTGTATACTCCGACAGCAATTACCCTAGCACCTTTGGCATATCCATCATTTAGTTTTCTCCTCATGCTGGGAGCAATGGCAATTATAGTCAGAGATGAAAGAATCTCCTTAAAGCAACATATTTGGAACAGAAAAAAATCATATATAGAGGAAATAACAACAACAAGTTAAAATAGTAAAAATTCAACTTGTCAGATATCTAGCTATATTCCAGGGAGATGTCAGTAGTGCCAAGCTTTTAAAGACTCTTGAAATCTCAACTAGTATATAATGTTCTTTCAGCTCATAAATGTTCTCATTTCCAGCATCTGAGGATGTGGCTTCTAAGGGTCATATAGTCCTATTTATTTATTTATTTATTTATTTATTTATTTATTTATTTACATCATGTTCATACTGTCTTTGCCAAGACAAAGTTACTGTTTTATCACCCTGACTGCTTCTGGCCCCCTGTCATATCAATGAGTCTTCTAATCCATTAGAAATTGGAGCTATCTTTCAAGTGTTTTCTGGAGAGCTTCAGTGTGAAACTTTCTTTCCATTTGTCTTTACAACAGTCCTCAATAGTCCACTACATGCTAATTTTACCCCACAGGCTTGACCTTGTAAAGTGGTATTTTCCTCTACTAGTTTTAGATGCCTAAAAATCAGTTGTCAAGCTTACTAACGCAAGGCTTACTTTTATAGTGGACAAACAGAAGCAAGTGTCAACAGAGGGTAACATTTCTCATAGCTTTGGGACCTACCTGAGACTTAGACAACTGCCTTTTAAGTAGCTAATGTAGTTGTAATCCATCTCACCTGAGCATTAATGAATTCTGTTTCATTTTCATAGCCTTTTCACTTACTATTTGCATATATCTTTAGACACATCCGTAATAGTAAAGCAACAAAACATATTTACTATCTGCTGACTCCAATTCAAGATAAAGTCCTACAGACCTGCCTCAAAATTAATTGTTACTGAATTATTAACTTAATTATTTGCTGGTGTCATAACAACTAACATTGCTATTTTGTATTATATGTAGGTCTCAGTCCTGCTAAGTGTCATGTACTTGCAGCTTATTCATTCAGCTGCATTTTACAGTGAGCAGGGCACATAACTTCATTGGTCACAAATATCTTATAAACTGGAAGATTAATTTTAAGATGGTTCGTTGTGGATCAGTTCTGATATATAAAACTCTAAACTGCTCAGATGCTGGTTTTATTCAAGACCTCCCCTAGGGTTCACACCCTTGTAAATGTGTGTCTTTTGACATCAGATGGTGATTTTCTAATTTCTCCTTCAGATAACAGGTCGGTAGGCTGCTGCTCCTTTTGTTGTAAGTATGGAAAACTGGCAAATGCTGGCAACTGTATTTGGCGTTCTGGGATATAATGCAATTTGAGAGGCTCAGACTCCAGAAGCTGAGTGTAATACCCCAAAACAGATTGTGTTGTGGTCCACTGTGGAACTTATTACAGAAACTTTGTGCCTTCATTGTGAATCTGAAATCTTATCTAAAAATTAGGTAGAAATTACCTAAAAATAGGCTTATCTTTACTATTATTGTTGTTATTATTATTATTATTATTATTATTTTATGTTTCTTCTGCTTACAACGGATGAGCATGCATGTGGATGTATTAGAGTAATCCAAAAAGTAGAAATACCAGAAAAATCTGTCACATTACTACTATTAAAGTATACAGAGATGTAAGCTGGAATTTTAGCTCCATAGTCAGATTCCATCAGAATTCAAACATGTTTCCAAGTGCTTCATTAGAAATAATCCATTGAAAAGAAGTTGTTGATAACTGCTAGAGTTGGTGGTTGAATACACAGGCTGTGGAGGTGACTGGGTGAGTGTGTCAAGAGGAGTACTGCTGTCAAGCCTCCAGCATTTCTTTTCCTTCACTTAGAGAACTGTCTTCCACTTTCTCTGTACTTCTAGCTAATTAAATGTCCAAACTGACAGCTCCTTCAATACATTCCCCTCTAACTCTCTACTGGTCTACATATTCTAGTGAATGTAAGGTGAGAATGCACATATAAAGTAAGTCTGAAGCAGCTATTGCAAATACTTGGATAAAAATCTTAGTCACATAGCAGACCATTTAATTGCTTCTTTGTAGATAATCAAGAAGTTATGGAAGTAATCTGGGAATGCAGTGCATCTTTTGAATACTTATCTGTCGGAGCTGCAGATCCTCATATCCATCAGCAAATTGCCAAGAGATCATGGGATTGTTTATGAAGAAAAAATATTTTTTTCTACCTGAGCATGTGTTTCCTTAAAGCATTGGAAGCTATGTAAGTACTGCTGCTCCAAAGGAGATCTCTGTTGACTCCCTACGACAGCTTTTGCTTTGGCAGAAACTCACATCATTTGGTTGAGGAAGTGAAAGAGAACAATGGAAAACTAAGCAAACATTCTAGGCATCGGGGGAATGAAATATAGAAAAATAGTTTTTCTGGTAAAGTAAGTGCAAAGGGCTGAAGATTTATTGATTGCAAACCATATTGCAATGGGCCTTGAGCTAACACTTTAATAAAACTAGGGAAAAAGACAACCAAAAGGAGCCCCAGAAATCATAAATCTCAGCGTATGTGCTGAACCATGTGGAGAAAATAATCAGCAAAAACAATCATCTCTGTCTCAATTTGGAAGTACAGAAAGTGCCATTTGGGAAGGATGGGGGGCAGAAAACTCTGGCTTATTCAGCCCAGCCTATTTCAGATGGCAGCCAGCACCAGATGCTTTGGAAAAGCATGTAGGAAATTCCACAGCAGGCACATGGGAGGTAATCTGTCTCCATCTTCTTGCCAGGAAGATCTCATGCTAATCCTTAAAATTTAAGAATATTTTTAAAACCTGAAACATCAGGTTTTATATTGCTCCCAATGTTCCATTTAAGTGTTAACTTAAGTACACAACTGGGTAGTCAAATTATTCTTTGAAACCTGATAAACCTCATTTCTCTTGGAATTTTTTGAGATGTATTAAATATCCACTTAGTTTTAAGGAGTATTCCAGATTTATTGCTCTTGTTTTTGCAATGACCACAGCTAATCAAGAGTTATCCAAGCAGCCATTTCTCAGAGATCAAAATACTCTGTATAAGAATAATCAAAAGAAAGAACTCCCCTCGTTTTGCAGGTGGCAGTCTACAAGTCTTGCATTTGTATTCTTGTGTTTGCCAAAAATCTATCATCCATTTCTAAGCAGCAGCGAGGTCTGTGCCTGAGATAGACCTTCTGCATAGGATCCAGTTTGACTAAGCCGCACTTGGCTTTTGGAGATATAGGATGTATCTAGGGTAGTAAAGTAAAACATCGGGGACTAGTAGTAAGCACTGGGACTTAATTATTTATACAATTAAATTGCTAGAATGATCTTAGAAACATATTCATCCAAGAATAAGTATCATTCTTCCAAACAGCTCCCAGGAAGAGTTTGCATTATAGAATAGGCCTAAGAGAGAGAAACCTTTATGTCAAGATTTTAAGGGAAGCTACCCATTTTTGGACAGTAAGTGAGCTGACTGCAGCACATACCCAGGCTGTGCTATGCCAGTCAGCTCCACTAACAGAGGATAGTCTCAAACATGCCTTATTAACTGGTATAGATACAGCCTTAAGAACCCGTTCTCCACAGGTCAGTACACCCTATGCAGTCATAGAATCATTAATATTGGAAAAGACCTCCAAGACTATCTGGTCCAACCATCCCTCTACCAATGTCACCCACTAAACCATGTCCCTAAGCACCAAGTCCAACCTTTCCTTAAACATCCCCAGGGATGGTGACTGGGAGTGTTTAAGGAAAAACAACTGGGGGTGTTACTGGTTATTGTGTTTAAAGAAACACAGCTGAAGGTGTTATTAGTCAATGGAGGCAAGTGCTTTTGAATGCCCCCAGAGGAACTGTTGGGCCTAAATTATGCTGACAGGTTCTTTTCGTGGGGATATCTACTGAGCAGACACAAAGCTTTACCTGCTTTAGCACTGGTGCTTTGTTAACATCTGAAACTACAGTGCAAATCAGAAGGTCTAGTTTGGCAGTATGGATTCAATGCTCTATTGATTAATTCCAGTAAACTTCTGAAATTTATCTGAAATTTTACTGTTCTATTTTCCTTTTATTTTCCAACACAATACCAAAATTGCTTCAAGAGTTGCTTGATGGTGCAGCATCACACAGAGACCTGATGTGATGACTCAGAGCTGGTTCCTTACCAGTGACTTGTTTCCTTTAGTCTTTATCAGAATCACCATTTCCTAGCGTAAAGTTTCTTCATAAAGTGATGGTCTGTATGTATGTTTTACCAGGAACTGAAATAGCATTCACAGAGGTGAGCAGAGATAAAGCTCCATTTCTTCCTCCCTGGGCAGTGCATATTCATTACACTATTAACAACCAACAAATGGAAATGCTTAAGAAGCAAGAGATGGAGGTTCAGGTCTCCCTCCAGTTCAGTAATCTGGCTAGTAATCAGTGACATTGAGCTTGATTTTGTCTGTCCTCTTTCTGCATGTAGGAATTTTCCATTCCTTGTCCAGAAGCTCAACTTCTCGATGAGAGATGATGGGTGCTCAGATCTAGATTTACACACACTTCATGGACAGGAAAATATAACAGGGGATGCAATTCCCTCTATTTATAAACACACTCTTCTTAGCTGTTACCAAATGTTGGCTACATATAACAAAACTATGTCACAATTAGGGTCACAAATCATGTGAATTGTCAGAAAAACACCAGTGTATATTGCACAGATACCAGATTACTGTTGGAAAAACAGAAAACAAATAAAAAAACAGTTCTAAGAAAAAAAAATAGGAAAGAAAAAAAAATCTATAAAAATGATCATGATAATTACCTGAGATGAACAGCAAGTCAAGGAAGTTTTCTGCAAAAACTGCAGCACTGTTAAGCTTTGAGCATGCTTCCTGTAAGAAATGATCCAGACTACAGGAACAATGGTATCAACATCTGCAGATCTTTGAGTGAGTGAATGCTCTGAAGCTTTCAATGAGATCTAATGGCTGAACATTAGAACCGTGAGAAAGAAAGGAAGGAAGGAAGGAAGGAAGGAAGGAAGGAAGGAAGGAAGGAAGGAAGGAAGGAAGGAAGGAAGGAAGGAAGGAGGGAGGGAAGGAAGGAGGGAAGGAGGGAAGGAAGGAAGGAAGGAAGGAAGGAAGGAAGGAAGGAAGGAAGGAAGGAAGGAAGGAAGGAAGGAAGGAAGAAAGAAAGAAAAAGAAAGAAAGAAAGAAAGAAAGAAAGAAAGAAAGAAAGAAAGAAAGAAAGAAAGAAAGAAAGAAAGAAAGAAAGAAAGAAAGAAAGAAAGAAAGAAAGAAAGAAAGAAAGAAAGAAAAAGAAAGAAAGAAAGAAAGAAAGAAAGAAAAAGAAAGAGAGAAGGAAGGAAGGAAGGAAGGAAGGAAGGAAGGAAGGAAGGAAGGAAGGAAGGAAGGAAGGAAGGAAGGAAGGAAGGAAGGAAGGAAGGAAGGAAAGTAAAACTGAGAAAAGTCTTAAAGCATCAGATTTCTGTCCTCTAAGTTTCCATGCAATATCTCAGACAATATAAGTGGATTAAGCTGTACACTGATAGACTGCAAATAGTTAGATCTCACTTCTCCAAGAAACCTCCAGCATCAATAACTTGAAATTAATATTACTCTAATTCATAATAAAATATAGTAATACTTTAATTATTATATAATGACAAATTATGAACATTTATTTTTTCAGAAAGCTATTTATTTATTTATTTGTTTGTTTGTTTTATGGGAGGCACTATATTCCCAACATTAACTGTTAAACTATACATATCAGAGAAAAGTTATGACAAAACAAATGCAGAAAAGGCTGTGGCCACAACTAGAAGAACAGGGTTGCAGTCTCCTGCTTGGAGCTCTTGTCTGTATGCCTGCTGGGCAGCATGTGGTGCAGCACACAGAATTGCAGTCGTTTGCTATTAGAGAAATTTTAAGTGACTTTTCCCATCTCTGACTGAGCAGAGTTTCCTTTATGGGGAGAGAGAGTTTAGGGGTTAATTAGACAGACTCCTGCAAACTTCTCTGCAGTGGTTTATATTTCCATCTCACTGCTTCACTTGCTTGCTAGAAGCTACCATCCCTATCAAAAAAGTAACAAGAGGATTTGAGTTCACATTTAGCAAACTTCTTCTGTTTGCTGGTTGTGTCTTTGTCCAGACCCACTTTCCCAAGTCATGTAAATTCAGATGTTAACCTGGGAATAGGGGTGGCTAGAGCTGCTACCTCTCAAAACCCTGATATAACCTCTGGCATAGAGACGGAGTGGTCAGAAACATCAAAAACAAGGCCTCAAAACTTTTCTTTTTTTTTTTTTTTTCTTGTTTGAAGGCAATTACCCATCCTGTAAGCAATCCCCAGTTCTAGCAAGCATCAAGTGAATAAACAGTTTCAGACCAGTTCCTGAAGCTGATCTAACAGCCTTGGTTGTGCTATAACTGTATTTGCCTCTTAATACCTATTTATACATTGCAGGAGAATGTTGCTTACCCACTGATAATGGATGGTCATGATTCACAAAGGCAAATATTATATAAGTAGACAAAAGTTCTGAAAAAGAATGAATGCAATAGAGGCCAATTCTCAAACATTCTGAATGCATCACTTAAAGATGGTGACATTGATTTTTTCTATGTGTATGCCATTACGAGTAATTGGGTCAGGAAGACATTTATGCACCTAATATATTTGTATGACTTTCAGTGATGAAACTAGGAGCTGGGTTCAGATTAGAGTGTTATTGGAAGTGCCTTTCCACCAATTCAACTTCTAACAATAGCAGAATAAATGTGGCTTAATGCTTTTCAGTAAACCTCATGACATCTTTTTATTGACTCAAAAATTCTAATGATATCCAGGAAATGCAGACTAAGAAAACCTGCTGTGATGTAACAAAACCTATTTCTATAAACCTTAATATCAAATGGAACACAATAGCATTAGTATTTCTAAAGTTTTTATTATAACTAAGATGAAGATTTTTATTTTTTTTAATATATATTCTCTAAGTAGAGTTTTAATGGACCTCTAAAATTCATTAGAGCATTTTAGTCATCCAGCCAAGTTACAATTAATATCTTCTGCCTAAGGAACCAAATCCTTGTGGTGGATCATGTTGCAGTAAGAGTGTGGTAGGTCTTTCAGCTATGTAAACCATCTGTGCCCTAAGTTCAATGATACAAGAGACTATTAACCAGGTGCACAAAGGAGCGAGACATATTGCTTGACCATGGTACCCTTGGTTTCCAATTTCCAAAATGGTGTAGTATCAAAAATGCCAGCAACAAAAGGTGAAAGGCAGGAGGTTTTCAGGGGGGAAGCAAGACCACTGAAAGGAGTTCTCTGTCTTTCCGCAGACAACGATATTATCTTTTTCTTCATCTAAAGCAATTCCCAGAGAGTAAAGCCCCTTCTCCCTCCCCTACAACTCTCATGCATCTGGATTTCGCTTCTTTGCCTGAAAGCAGGATAAAATGTTTTCAAGTGTAATAAATTCAGAAAGAAAAGAAAAAAAAATGTTCCAGAGTAATTAGAAACTATCCATCAACAGATGGCAATAGGATCTTCAAATTTTTCTGTTTTTGTAAATATTTTTAAGAAAAAAAAAAAAAAAAAGAGGAAAGTTTTCAAAATGTTGAAATATTGTATAAATGCTTTCAAGAGAAGGAGCTCTCATTTGTGTGAGATATGTTGTTTCAGCTATTTACAAGCATTGAAAATAGTGTTTTAATTTTGAAACTGAAGAATTTAAAAATAAAACTAAGAACTTTAAATAATCCACTTTTTTTTTTTTTTTAATTTCAGTTACCAAATATGTATATATCTATATTAACTATAAAACCACTACCACGAGTAGTAGTAGTACTACCACCACTACTAATATTATTATTAAGTACCTAAAATCATTTTTCAGTTACTGTATCCTAAATCCAGAGAGCCACTGTTCTGCTTTACTCAGGTCCTACACTGGAAGGCCTCATAGGAACACTGCTTCAGCTCATTTCCAAACATAAATAAGAACTCATATTTTACACGTTTTTGCTACTCTTCCAAGTAAAATAGATAATAGGATGTGTTGGCTCAAAACTTATGTTTCCACACACGGCTTGTTAATATTTGCTTCAACTATTCCATCTAGTTTGATTTTACCACTATTGTCTTCTCCAAGCTGAAATGCCATTATACCAGTGAGGAGTATTCGTTATCCATGCGTTAGTGCTTCTAGGTAGGGTTTCTTCTGTAAAACCTGCTCCTGTCTCAAAGCTCCAAGGCTAAATCTGTCTATTGGACTCGATGATCTTGAGGCCTCTTCCAACGTAGACAATTCTGTGATTCTGTAAGTGTAAGGATAAATTGAGAACAAATACAGCTTTATACAACTATTTTTTTGATACTACAATTCACCTGTCAGATTTTCTTACTTTTATCTTCACATGTGATATCTTATCCAGGTAACACCAGAATGGCAGTAAAGGCCATTACAGCTAGGAAATGCTTTCCATTTAGTGGCACTTCTCTTACTGCAGAACATTAAAATGCCATCTGAGGCTGCCAACTTTCCAAACCTCACTTATGTTTGTGTCCAAACTTCTCTGAATTAGTAGGTATCCACTTCAAAATGTAATGTCAAAGAAAGTGTAAAACTAGAGAGTAAAGTCAAATTTTGTGCCATTTTAATATTTATGTGTCAACTGCTCATCTTTGACACAGACAAGAATCCCTTGATAGTTTTTCCGTCTACTCCCTGATGCTGTTAATGTCTCACCTCCCTCTTCTGTTGTCAGCCTCTCTTCCTCTCATTTCAATGCTTTTGAAGAACTGAGGCAATGTCTTTGACCCTTTTCCCATTTTGTGTTCAATCACCCAGTCACTGTTCACTTAAGAGAGTCCATTTTATTCTTTATTTAGAAAACACACGCAGCCTCTGTCAATGAGTAAACCTGGGTTTGTGGCCTGAAGCCTCTCTGAGTCATCAATAACCGTCTGAGGGGATTATTAATAACAAATTCCTAATATAAACTAATTTCTATTGAAAAGAAATCTAGTTTTCCTCTTCTGGAAAGGTGTTAAAATATTATTGCTGTTAGCATGCAGAAGACAACTTGTTTATTGCTAATTAACCACCTACAGAGCAGATGCTTAACCTGAACTACATCTTTCAAGGGAATATCCAGAGGCTGAATTTACCCGGAATATTTATAGGTATTAAGTACCTACGCATACTACCGAGCAGCAGCAAATTCTTTGAGAAATGCCATGGGTGAAGGAAAATAGTTTGGGGAAACAGAATGTTAATTAGAATCAGGAAGTTCAAGGCCAGATGTTTCATGGCAGGAAATTGTACTGTGTATGTGGTAAGGTGTGATGGCTATGTTCTCTGAATCTATTTGTACAAATGGAAGGATGCTGAGGTTCCTTATGTGATATTCTGTCCCACCAACAAGAGTGAGTCCATCATTCCTAGCTTTGTAAGTTGCAGAGTGTTTAGTTGGAGTGACTCCAGGTGGGGGATGTTGACAAAAGCTTTTTTAACATTCAATTGTAAAATCTCATTGCTAGAACAGGATAGTATTGATACTCAGGAATATAGCTCAATGTGAAGGCTCAACATTCACTTTTCTCCAGCTACAGAATATTAAGATCCTTGCAATTAGGAAGATTTCTCATAATCAAAGGATTTACGGTTCTTTTTAGTTCTACAACACTGATGTACAACACCAGTGTACCTGACTGAAACCTTTCTTACACCTGCTCCCCTGGTCCATAATTTAGATGCTAAATAGCCCTGCAAACTGCACTATTCTTCTGTGATATTTCACAAAAGAGAAGATTCTTTTCCCAATAACAAGGCTCAGTGTCTTGTGTTTATTTGCATGTGTAATTTTGTGCTTCATTGCCCCTAATGTGCTCTTACCAAGTATTATATTCAAACACAGCTATAACTGATTGGAACACAAACCACTGGGTTTATCACCTCTTGGACATGGACTTCTGTCATATCCTTAGACAAATGCATATGGAAAGCTTTGCTCACTGCATTGCATATTTCAGCTTATTCCCCAAATGTACAATACATAATTCAACAGAGTCTGGTGTAGTTGTCAGCTTTTCCTCAGAAAGAAACCAGCTGTTTAGAAGACTGAAGCAATAAAGTAATTTTAGAAAAGCGTCCCCTCGTGGATTTCCACAGCTCCTCTCAGCTCATATTATTAAGACAGATACAGTAAGAAATTTACAGAAAAAGAATGAAATCTGGACTTAAAGACACAGAGGATGGCAAAATTTCCTGATTTCATTAGAGACAAGATTTCATTCAAGGTCTCTCAAAAGTCTGTATTTCTGATGATGGAGTTGCCTCTTGCTTATGGCTAAACGGGATATAGGATACTGAGCACTGTGTTTCTGCCTTTACTGATTTTCCCCACTCACTGATTATACTTGTGAAATAGGAGAGAAAGAAGGCAACCTGGTGCATCTTATGCTAGGTTACACTTTTTGTGTCCAGGGTGTTCTTGTTTCCTCGAGAACATCTGTGTGATGCTGACTGAGTCACTCAAATACAGACCTATAAAAAGCATTTTGTACATCCACAGCATCTATACTTACAAGTCATTTAGGGTACATCTGCACTGCCATACCAGGAAGGAAGCCCTTGTCCCCAGGCCAATTAGAGCGTCTCATGTCTGTACTATTCAATGAACTCACCTTCTGGGAAGGATGTGATGTATTAATGATACAAATGTGACTTATTAATGACACAAATCTTTGTTTGGTGGCTATAGCACAGCCCTTTTGTGTCTCTTTGCACACAATCCTCCCCAACTCACATAACCTTCCACATCTCTGTCCTACCACCATGTTTTGTTGTGCAGTGCTCCATATGTGCATTGCATGCTGGGACTTCCTGTATTAGGACACTGAATGTCACATAGGCCCAAAATCTTTCATTACAGTTCTTCAGTGCTAAAATACAACTTTAGTACCTTTGTACTTCTGTACAAATGCTCTCTGCTGCTGTTTCTATATAGTGTTCACAGTTTAAGCCACCTAGTGTGGGCCCAAGCAAGCCTGTAAATTAAGATGGGTCTCTGCATCTTGGAACAGCTAGTACATACAAAGATATAGGAATGGATAGATACTTTTCTAGGGTATTTTCTCACATTTTTCCTATGAGTCTTTCCATCAAATTAAAGAGTCTTTTAGTTCAAAGGTGGTTACATTCCAAGGTGGAACTGAAAAGTTTTCAGCACCTGGCATGAGAAGCAACATATGCAGAATTTTGGATGCAAATGGCCCATCTACGTCACTCTATCATGTTGCTCCCTTTTATCTTAAAGGATCATATGATTTTCTACAGAAAGAAGATACTTATGGTGACCACAGCCATCACTGAAGGTCTTATTTACAGGATTCCTACAGTTCCACATGGTCTTTGAAAACAGCACCTTCTCTGCGAAGAGTGTTAACAATTACTGGATTCTGGTTCCATTATGTATCATGGTAAATGTTATACTAGCCACATTTGACACTACTATTAGAAATGGGTGCAGGTTCAATAATTTTGAAGGCAAGTACTGGTTTGTAAAACCTTTTAAACATGTCCACCATGAGTCGTAGCAGTCCCTTTAGGTCAATGGCACAGAAGTGCAAAATCTCTGAGGCAAATGTGCACCTGTGTGCCCCTGCTAGCAAAGCAAACCCAGAAGTACACCTCATAACCATCAAATCTGTTAACCACAATGTACACAAACACGATGTATCAGATATAAACAAACTCTTTTGGAATCTTCCTCACAGAGGAAAATCTAAAATATTGATAGACTTATCTGAATTTTCTCCTTCATGTAAAGTACAAAAATATTAACTAGGACCCTCCTGAGTCCTCCTCTCACATCTCCCTACTATAAAATAACACACAGATAAAGTGCAAATTAGTTCTCCCAATCTTCACAGCTATTAAAAAATAAATACATGAGTTCACATCTCTTTTCCCTCATGCAACCTATGCAATGAACTATGCTCTCTAAAGCATCCACTGCTTTTATGAACACTGTCTTTCCCATCCATAACATCTGTGGGGTTACAATAGGTTCAGGCATGAAAAATGAAGGCTTCTATAAGGCCAAACAGTTAAATTCCATAAGCAGGCAACCAACATCTTTCTGCAATCGTTCTCCTCCAATATCTTTAATACTTACACTCTGAGACATGGTCCACATGCCTTAGGGTGTAACCTGTGAAAGAGAAAAACATGCAAGGATGCCAACATCTGATGGGCACATCACTTAGAATGAACAAACTATTACCAAACCTACATATACTTACATGTATTTATATATATGTGTGGAATAATTTAAAAAAGAGGCCAATCTGACCTAGAAACAGGTAAGTGATAAACCTTACCAATGTTTAAAGAAAGGCCTTCTTCTCCCCACTGAACTGAAGCAATGTCTCAATGACACAAGAAAATGAAAAGTTACATATGGCTGGCTGTTCTGTTCAAGGCTGCATTACTGGTAAGTTGACTTATAGGGTAAAGAGACAGCATGTTCTTTGGGGATAGCAGTGGTTGAAGAGAACTGTTCTGGGAAAGCAGATATTGGGGAAAGAAAGACCTGTCATAAGAACAGGATGTTGGAATCTTCTGTAGTTTCCTACTCAAGGTTCAAAAGAACCTAAGAGGAAATGAAGACCATGGACTACTAACAACACCTTCCAGTCCATTCCCTTCTGCTTCTTCTAAAATGGGGCAGAGACATGCATCCTCTCTACATGGTCTGTGTTCTGCCACCCAAACTATGCATCAAGGGGCTTGGAGATCTGTATATCATGTGGAGCATATCCACTGGAAAAATTTGCCTGGATGATGGTGGACAATATGTCAGGGACTGGGTTACAGCTTGCAGTAGTGGGAAATACCAGCCAGGGTCAGGACCTCACCTTCAGAAATATCTATTAAATTACTAACAGCAAGTACACCAGCACCTAAAGACACATGGGATGCTGCACTGTTTCCATACCCTGTCTCCTTGCAGGGTATTCTCCTTTGGATCAACAGCAAAACTTTGTAATTTTAAGCGTGGCTACCTGAATTACATTATTTATTTGTCAGTCCCGGGAGAACTGCTTGGGGAAGGTCACTGCAATTGGTCAGTGGCTCCAAGTATATATCACATAATGGCCTGACATTACATAATTACATAAGTCTTGGTTGTATCCATATTTCCTTACTCAAGGACCGAGTAAACTAAGGACTAGGAGCTTGGCAAGAAGCCTTGGTTCACTTTGGCTCAACCCTCACCACTGAGGTGAGGAGCAGAGGGGCTCCATTGTCATTGCTAGTTTCAGAAATCAGACATCTTTTGCAAGCTGGCAAAATGTAGACATGCAGAAATGTTCCAGCCCAATAGCTAATATTGTTTGTCGTGTATATAGCCCTTATTTTCTTAATTTTAAAACAGCTTCACTGGATAATAGGATGACTGTAAGCTGCAGAGCTGGCTTTCCGTTTGTCTTCCTTGGCTTGAACCTGACTTTCGCCCTGTGAGTAGAGTTAAATTCCTGATCATCTTGATTGTTGATTTCATGTCTTTTTGTCAACAGATCTTCTTATGAGTGAAAGCCAAAGTGACTGCGTAAAGCAAAGACAGCTTAGCAACCCACTGAGTCTGTGTAATAAAAGTATTGATTCATAATTTATAGTTTTCTGGGAGCACAGGAGAGTTCAAGGTTTGTGTGGGTAGAGTTAGAAGTCTCTCTAGAGAAGGAAATGAAATGTGGTGACAAATGTATCTAAGTTGTCCCAGGGAATTAGTGTTTAGAGTAACTAACCTCTCTTCTATACAGTTTTCCTCAGGGAGATAAGTACTTTGTTTTCCTCTGTCATGGGAGTGAATAAGGATGTCTGTAATGTGTAGATGATGAGAGGTACCTAAACACCAGCGGAACATGGAATGAGACAAACAGAAGTGTAAGCTCAGAATTACCCTCCCAGACGTAGGGATACAGAAGGTACTGAACTGTTGGAAAAATCTTCACCCCTTGGTTATAGCCTGGTGTTCATAGCATTCATACGGCACAAAGAAAAAGCAGTAAATCCCTGTCAGAAGAAACTCAAACCAAGTCTACTACACACTGTATGAGAACTCTGTCTTCACCGAGTCTTTCCTTGAAATAAGCTGAGTTGTAGTTTTGTGCAGAATATCACTTTATTTATTTATTTATTTATTTATTTATTTATTTATTTATTTATTATGGGGAAGGGTAAAATCTCACAAGCAACACAGACAGATCCTGACACAACCTAGGGAGTAAACCAAATGTTTGGTGGCATTATAGTTTGTGCGTACATAGGGGCAGAACTTCATGCACCTGGTAAATCATAAGTCAGAAAACTAAGAAACGTGCAAACTTTACATTCAACAACAAGGTTGGAGGACAGTAATGGCACACTTCCCCCTTAGCACTGCCTCAGAACCTTTTGTTTGTGGTTTTTTTTTTTTTTTTTTCCTTTTGTTTGTTTGTTTGTTTGTTTGTTTTTTCCAGCTACAGAGAGACAACTATAGTAGAAAAGAAAATATGAAAATATGAAGTACTTACCAAACTGTAGGATTGCTGCAATGGTCAATTAGTTATTGTTCATGCAATGCTTTATCTGAGGATGTAAAATATCAAGCATTGCTGCTGTTAAGATCTGTTGAGATTCCCATTGTTCTAATCTTTACCCACACCCACTTATAGTGATTAGTTTCTATCGGTCTTCAATAAAAGATAACCCATTCTGAGATATTGCTGCCAGATTTAATATATCAGTAGTCAGACAGGCTCATCAATTACATCAAAATTAAACAGCTTATCAGAAAAAAAGAAAAAGAAAAGGAAAAGAAAAGAAAAAAAAAAGTATCACAATTTAATTTGAATCCATCCAATCAGGCCTTACCTGGAAAAAGACATACAGCTTTAATCTCTGCCAGGACTTTGTCTCTGTTGCTGTTTAGGTTGCTCTTAGAGGGGTATATAAGGGCAAATTTTGCTTTTAGTTGCTCCATGCAATTCTGGTGACTCTAATGGCATTGAAAAGATTACTTAAGAAGAGAATGTGGTTTACAGCTTTAACTTGCTCCCATTAGCAGGCCATATAACTTTAATAAAATATAGGGTGAAAGTTCTTTGAGAATGCAAAGCACCTGGACATTCTCACTCTTTTCTCTGCCAGACTGATTTGTTAGCCTCTCTTCATACAAATAATAGAAACACAAATGATGAGTGTAGCATAGTCTGTGCTCTCATGATCTACTTATGATCATGTCTACTGCTCATGTGCTCATGTTAGAATTATCAGTCATGTAAAACTAACAATTTAATTTAATTTGTATCACCTTTTTTATATCCATCAATATGATACTGCCAATTTCACCTCTTAAATTCAATTTTTGAGATTGTTGACCCATTTCCTCTAATTCAGATTCACGATTTGCATACTTATTATATGTGTACACAAATTTTTGGTCTGCTTTGTACTTTGTGTAAGGCATGAAACACTCTCCACAGCTCTGGAGAATAGGTTGTATATCTTACCATTCACATGCTAACATTTTGTTTTCATTAAGTCCTGATTAATCATAGATTCTGTGAAATAAAATTCAGTATCAGAGCATAGCTTACATCTAAAGCTATTCTAAGTCAAATCTACAGCAAAGATATCATGTTAATACAGATTCAATGAGGAATTATTAATACTGAAAACTGAAACATACACTTGCAGCAGAAAGTTTCTCTCTCTTTTTCTCAGTTTTCCTCTCCCCTCTGTTCCCTGTTCTGCTTTAAAGAAAAATGCCACAGAAGACTTTTCAGCATTTGGTTTGTAGAATCTCATAAAAATGATGTGATTGAAATACTCCAGACGGAGCTTAGCTTCAAGACGTAAATAATGTTCTGATACCAATTTCCAGAAGCTCACTAAAAGCATTAAAATTGAAACTTAACTATTCTCTGGAAAAAAAAAAAAAAAAAAAAAAAAAAAAACATGAAATATAATTCAAGAAAAGATGAACATTATTACTGCCAACAAGTTCAATCTTGTAAAGCTTCTTCCCTGAAAGACAAGTTTAAGCTTGCCTGAGCATTTCCCCAGCCATGATTTATGTTTGAATTTACTATGTGTTGGCAAGATTTTGCAGTCCATTCAGCCCTAGTTCAGGCTCAACTACCAAAGGAAGCAAAATATATACTGCAGGGTAGGCCCTATATTTACTGGAGGTCAAAACAGTGTGAAAGAATAGGATCATATTTGTTATGTAATTATTTGTTATGAAATTATTATTTTTGCTTACACCAGCTGACTATTTAGATAAAATAAGGTAGACATGTGTACAGCCAGCATACACAAAAGGAAGCTACACAGCCTCAGATATCTGACAGCTCTGAGGATTAAGAGAATAATTTGGTTTATTATGACTGTCTGGGTTGCTTGACCCAGTTGAGATGTAAAGAAGTATGTGTTAGGTATTTTATTTTACATAGAAATTGCTCTGTTTCAGGCAACAGGGCAGCAAATGTAACTAAGTAAGAATATTTGCCACAATTATCTGGAGCAGGGGAAAAGGAGAATAGTGAGAAGAAAGAAAAATAATTAAAAATAAAGAACACTATTTTTAAAAGAACTGCCATTTTTCTCTGTAATAATTCTTCAAGTCTTAAGCCAACCTTTTCTGAATGATTTCAAATTCAGTGTGGTTGCCTATAGAATCACTCACATCTGCCACCCAGGAGCTGAGATTTTCTTGCTTTTGAAGTATAAGCTTATGTTGGTATAGCTTATTCATTTTACTAAGCAGGAACTACTTAGGATTAGATAAGTGAGTTCCTGTTCTTTGTTTGTTTGATTTGGTTTTGGTTTTGGTTTTGGCAGGGCATGTGTCCTCTCTACAGTGGTAGTTATCCATAATTTTATATAAAGAGGTACACATTTTATGTGCAGACATGCCCAGAGTCAGGAGAAACTTTTAAACCTGCAGAAAAAGAAGTAAAGATCTAAAATGACTGCTTAATACATGTAAAAGAGGTGATAATTATTGCCAAATTATATTAGACCCATTTAGAAAACAATCTATTCCAAAACCATCTCTGAACTGCATCAGAGACATCACAGGTTTATTCAGTACAGAAAACCTCATGAATCTGTAGAGAAACCTCCTCTTATAAAAATAGTAAATGGTGTTGGGAAAGCTTACTATGCAAAGAAAGCTATATGTTTATCAATTTCTTTGAACACTTGGAGAATCTCGAGAATCCATTAGGATCTTGTCTGTTTTCTCTGGTCTTTCCTGCAGCCCAACTCTCTCTAAAGAAGGGACAGGTCAACATCAGCTAAAATAGTTTACTATAGTAGGTTAAAGCTTACCGCTTCCCAGTTGTCCAGAACCATCCCTCAGTTGAAATATAGAAAATAGTGATGTGAGTGTTGTCAGTCCATTTCTGTGTGAAGTAAGACAAATTTTGTTCAACCACTGCTGCAGGATGGATTGTGGGAATCTCTGATGTACTTTTCTTTCTCTGATACTCTTGTTTTACAGGCAAACTGACTGGGATTTTCATACTCTGTTATTCCTGAACAGTGAAAACCCTCAGTGAATTTTCTCATTTTTTACTCCCTTTCACACTTCTGGCTATTCTGTCTAACTCAAATGAGCTGCAAGGAAGAACTGAGATATGTGTAATGACATATTAAATCTGTTTTCAAATATGGGATATTCTGACAGACAGTTGGATGCACTGAGCTTGGTGCTTGACTCTAACATCCTGATTTTCTGTCACATGCAATCTTTTTTTATTACTTTCACCAGTGCATTTGAACATCAGCCACTTGTTCCCTTGCCTAGGAGCATTCTGGATCCAGTTTTCACTTGTTCTGTAATAACTAGCATCACTGATGCGTCAGCAATCTACCAGGAACAGGGACATTACACTACTAAATCTCTCCCAGTCTGTGTTTCTACATCTGTTGCTAAAACTGGGAGGTAAATCTTTGGGATTGGTTACATCCACATTTACTAAAGATATAAATTTCCATGGTACAATTCATCTCATCTTAAACTACACATCTAAAATAGGTCAGATGACTCGGTGATCTACAAATGACTATTTCTCTCCACAACTCTAACAAAAGCCTTCTGTCATGAGTCTCATTCCCTTTGCAAGATTTCAAAGTAAGATTAATATAAAGCCCCCTGAATGTCTTTGTATCTCTGGTGTAGAAAGGCTAAACAAACTCTTCCAGAAACTCCATTTGTCCTTGGGTAGACAACTGAGACCTTTCTAAGAGGGAATTCAAAGAGCCTGTGATGAGCAGTTCATAAAGTTGCCATTAGATCAGGCACAGAATAGTAGGGCACGTTCACAGGGTAAGTGGGTGTTGCTCCAAGTGTTCTCTGGGGCACAGACTGCATCTGAACTTTCCCTGTAGGATCATGATTCACTGTTCATGATCAGTCCTGGGGTTGTCCCATCATGTAGATAATGCAGGCCTCCAGCTGGCCTTTGCTCAGCAGTGTGGACCAGGGCAACACCAACAGACAGGTCTCTGTTGTTTTGTAGGTTCTTCCTATGCAAATATAATGAGGACATTGTACTCAGATAACAGTTATTAGGGATAAGGGGATAATATAGAATTTCTTATATTTTCTGCCAACTGTTTATCCCATAACACTAGTGGATTTAGCAGAAGTTAAGAAGCAAATATCATACTATAAAAAATTTATTTTAATTTACTTCAGATATTTTCAGGGGAAGCAGGAGGGAAAGGGGTCATAAGGGGCCAGCAGAGCACAAACTTTCACAGTAAAAATTTGAATAAGGTCTATGAACTTATTTCTTGAAGGAGGTATGTTTTATAGTCAATCCTCTCTGAAAGCAAACCACTAGAATTAGGTAGAGAAAAGGAATAAAAAGTTGTCTTTCAACTGCTCTTGGTAGTTGTTTATTAAAAAAAAAAAAAAAAAAAAAAAAAGAAGAAAAAAAGAAGAGTCCTGTTATCTCACATCTTCAGTTATATTACTGATATTATTCTTCTGTCTGCCATCTGTCTAATATTCACATGTATTTATTACTTGGTAATGGCATATCAATACAAAAGGAACAGCCTTTGCCATGGGCTTGTAGTGCTTCAGTCCCTAATAGCACTAAAAGCAAATAAACTTTGAAAACTTAATACAGTAGCAGATAAAGTTTGCATATCAGATGAATGAGTTTACTGTAGGCATCCAAACTTTTTATTTTACCAGTCTGTGTTTGTGGTTTCTGCACTGGACCACCAGCATATTTTCTCTTTGTTTTACTTAGGCTTTCCTTCCCCTTCTAATGGGGAAACATAATTCTTTTTAAGAATCTTCAAGCACCATTCTTCTTCAGTCTGAAATTCAGTATCTGAGTTATATCCTGGGGATTGTAGAGGTATTATATTGTCAACAGGGCTGCAGCTGTTGCTATCGCATATAACATATGTTTAAAGACATCTAGATTTGTTGTTGTTGTTGTTTGTGTGTGTGTGTGTTTTCCACCAGTTCTTTTCTGTCTTTTAATCATGAAGTTCTTACCCAATTCATTTCTATTTTTAATTTATTTTAATGGTTTCTTGGGAAAAGAAGGGGGGGGGAAGGAAAAAATAAATAAATAAATAAAGGAATTAACTGAATTAACCGGAGCTTCCAAAACAGTGAAAATAGGGATACCAGTCCTTTAGCTCACCATAAACTATCTTTCTTTCCAGCTCTCAATGTGCAAAGATCTACACAAAACATTCCACTGTCACCATAGTTGTCCCATTGGGAAAATGTAGGAAAGGCTGAATGTTCTTGGATACGAACTGTAGATATATTATTAAGGAGTCCAACTGAAATGCTTAAGATGAAAGTCTGCTACTGAACTTAAATGTTGATACTTCAGCTACTATCTCCTGTGATAGCCTTTTCCCCGGTAGAAAGGAAAAAGAAGACTTCGCCCCCTATTGCTTTTCAGTCTAGTGTAGTAAACAGGAAACATAGAATCATAAAATTATAGAATCATAGAATGTTTTGGGTTGGAAGGGACATTACATCTAACTCCAACCCCTCTGCCATGGAAAGGGATGCTACCCACTACATCAGGTTAAACAAGGCCCCATCCAGCCTGGCCTTGAACATCTCCAGGGATGGGGCATTCACAGCTTCTCTGGGCTACCTGTTCCAGTGCCTCACTACCCTTACAGTGAAGAATTTCTTCCTAATGTCTAGTCTGAATCAATCCTCTTTTAGTTTAAGACCATTCCCCCATCTTATCATTATCTACCCAAGTAAAAAGTCCTTCTCCATCTATTTTATGACCCCTTTAAGTATTGAAAGACCACAATGAGGTCTCCCTGGGGCCTTCTCTTCTCCAGGTTAAAAATTCCCAGATCTCTTAGCCTTTATTATTAGGAGAGGTACTCCACACCTCTGATCATCTTTGTAGCCCTTGTCTGAAGAGCTACAATTGTCCATGCCATGTCACCAATCAGTGACAGAGTTTGTACCTGGGAAATTGCTCATTTTCCAAGGAGAACAATTACAATTGGAAGTCTTCACAAAGCCAAGACATACTTCCATTAAAATACTAAGCATATGTGAAAGTGGGATTAAAGGACAATAAAATAAGATAAAAACCAGTGAAATTCTTGAACAGAAACTCACTGCTGTCAAAGCATCTTCATCTTTCTTGCAGCAAAGTAGTTTTCAATGTTTGGACTACTAGAGAGTTGTTCCTTAAGAGCTGTGAAAGCTAACGAAGAAAAAATGACATTTTCATAAATCTTACATTTGTTTTTCAGGGATTCATGCATCAGAAAAATAAATAATAATGATTTTTTAAAGATCTGTTGCAAAAGCTTTAAAACGACTGCTATCAAGAAAACTAAACCATAGAGTAGATGAAGCACTTCTGTTGTGATGCACTGAAACGAAGTCTGTAGTCAAATTTCCCTTAATTTTCTCATATGTTTTGTTCTGGTGGCAAGAATTGTTTCCTTGGTTTGGAGGACACTTTAGCAGAGGCAAAAATTTAATTATTTTATGTGATGATAAACTTGAAATACTACAATCAGGTGACTGAATAATAATAATAAGATAGTAGTGGGGATGTGACTGGAACCCATGACAGCTTGTGAAAAATAAACAGATACTAAAAGAACATCTACTTTTCCAAATTCTGGTTTGGGTTAAATTAGGTTAAAAACAGAATAATTGTTTTCTCACAAGGCATGCTAGATCTCAGTCTAAATTTATAAAACAGAGTCTCTCTGCATCAGCAAAAATACAAACCAGGAAAGAAACACTGTGACATCTGATCTATTTCTTTTCTCACTATTAGGTAAAATGGCTGGAATTTCAGAAAAGAAAATGCAGGAACTCTGAAGTGATCCCTGACTTTCCAAAAGTACCAAACAGTATTATTTCATGAAGTAGGTGATCAGGAGGGAGGCTTTAATGAATATTAAATTCATTTCTAAAAGGCTGAAAAATGAGCAGTAAGGAACTTTAAAATTATAAGACTCTTAGAAGCAGAAACACTTATTTTCAAGCTTTCCTGACAGATGAGTAAAAAAATGCACAAATGTGGTTTTATTTTACAGGAAAGATCTAACCACAGGTCTAATCTAGAAGCCCACTGCTATGTTCAGATCCCCACAGAAAGTTCACCTGGAATACCTAACAATACACTACAACCACCAAAACCAAAACAAACAAACAAACAAACAAAAACAGTCAAGGATAACAATCATCATTTACTTCTTTATTAAAACAAAACAAGACAAAACTAACATGATCTGATCCATCAAGTTTCATACAAAATTAACATGCATTTTTGCTGCTCTCCTCGTTCATCATCTCATCATGGTTAAGAACCACGGTTAAGAACCATGATGAAACAGTGTAATGACATATATATTGACAAAAACCATGTAGAAGAAAATGGACATGTTGTAATCAGTCAGTAATTACTATGCATTTTACTTTCATTGCAGTATTGGTGATGGCAAAATTGGACAAGGTCTTTCAGACAGCAGACTATGTATCCTTATGGCTCTGAAAGTTAGAGTCAGAAAACTAAAACGCATTCTTCAGCAGACTAAGGTGTCTTTGTGTACCTTCCTTTCTCAGCTTTTACAAAAAATTCCTGCCAAATAGGTAAGATAAAACTAATGTTTCTAAAACCACTAACAAGTAATGCTTTAATGTAAATGTAATAACAGATTCAAACACTTTTTTTTTTTTTTTTTAATATTTTCTTTCAAATTTCACTCCTCATGCAAAGTAGTTCACCAGGAGAAATCTTTGAAACAATGGAAAATGAACATCAAGGAGTAATCCTACACTGAGCTTTACTTTTGGCCAAAAATGAAATTGGTCTTTTCCATCTCTGATTCTTTGAAACTTGGCACTAAGTGCAATCTGTGATTTTTCCTTGCAATTAATATTAATATAATTTCTGCAGTCATTGTAATATAAGAAGTATGTCTTTTCTCCAAGCATGAGGCCTCGAAGTATTATTTGTATCTTTACCCAGCAAATAATCTTTCCAATCAGCCCAAGATAGAGCTTGTATGTATAAACTTCAATGGACAGACTGTAATCTGACAGCAGAGTAGGAGCCGATGGATTGAAATAAAACTGATACATGTACGTGAGGTGTTTTCTGCATGGGTCTAACCCATGAAGGTCTGTCTGGAAAAGTACACAGAAAATAAAAGACTGGCTCAGGAAAGCTATATTTCATCAAATACTTAAGAGACAGAAGAAAATAAGACTGATCACACTGAGCCAGAAAAAGAATCAATCCATTCCAGGAATCTGCTTTTGCCTGCCATCAGAAGTGCTCAAGGAAAGGTCAAATCTGACCCTTGCTTCCAGTAGTCACTGATGACCTTGTCCTCCATAAATTTGCCTAGATTTTTAAAAACGTTTATTCATTGGGCTTTCACAACATCCTCTGGCAATGAGTTCTCTAATTTAATTATATACTGCATGAAGAAGTACTTCCTTTGGTATGTTTTCAACCTGCTACCTGATAATTTCATTGACCGTACCTGTTTTTTGACAAAGTCAAAACTATTTGTTCCGACATTTTTACACTGATGCCAGCTGTTCTCAAAACCAGTTTGGACCTGGGCAGGAAATGTATTTCAATATAGACAAAAGCCCCTGGCAGAACTGGGAGGAAAATAATAATAATAATAAAATTTAAGAGCTTTTTCAGTCTGATAGCAATTTGGGAGATGAATGGAGAGGAGATCCGAGGGTACCAGCACAGAATGGGAGGAATTTGGCAATATAGAAGTGCATTCCAGTTGCATTTCTGAGTTCCCCATCTCGCTGGATTTTGCTTTAATTCTTATTCATTAACATGAGCAATGCCATAGTTTCAGGAATGCTGCCTGATCACTGTGTCTCACTGACACGGGCTTCTGAAGAGTTGCCTAATATCAGAAGAAAACAAACAAACAAACAAACAAACATGATTGAATGTTGTAGTTTCACATCCAATATGGATCCAGACAAAAGGAGAAAATTCGAATGTTTTCACTGTCAAAGCAATGTCCAGGCATTTGACAAGATTTATAAAGAACCAAAGGAGAGAGAAAGAGAGGCTAGATTTGTTAGCAGAGCAACAGCATGTGATCAAGTATAGTGTAGACTTATATCTGTATTATGATAGAGGAATTTTTTTCTCCACAGTGATTTACCGTGAACTTCAATGCAGTCAAACTTTCAGCTGATTCTTGTTTTTTTGAGATACAGTATGGAAAACGTGCTATCATCTATTGAATTTGCTGCCTGACACATGTTGAAATGTAACATATGACAAGATTTTTCATACTTACTGTTTCCTTTTATAGTTCCTAAGACCGTGTATATTGAAATGAACTGCTGAGGACAGCAAATGCTGCTCAAAGAGCTGTTCTGTTTGAAATGGAGCTCTTGGGTTTTGCTCAGTCTGCTTTTTAAAATCATTTTGAAAAGAATTTTTGGGAACATTTGGTAATTTCTACTTTGCTTTTTCTGTCTGGGATACTTTTCAAAGGACTTCACAGATGTTCACTGCAAGATCTTTGTGTATATTATTGTCTCAAAATATATGAATGTCAGTGATATGAGCACTTGGGTACAGACAGGACAGCTCAATTTCAACACTGAAAGTTACATGGGAAAGGCTCAGCATGTGTAAAATTACCTGCTGAAAAGTTAAGTGTGTAATTTGTGCTTCTTATTCAAGATGCACACAGTAATTCTTGGAGAAAGACAGGCACCTTTAGAAGCAAATTTAGTCATCTTTTTTAAGTATTAATCTTAGGTAGAAATGAACTGCTTTTTAAAATGGCTTTTATTTTATTTATTTATTTTTTCTAACAGTATGGTGAACCCTGAGCACTAGCTATGGCAGCAGTTAAACATATAAAAGCAGTTAAAGCAACTTTTGCATCTTTCTCTGTTTTCTCCCAGCTTTGATTTTCCTCACCAAGGAGTCTTAGAAGCTGAGATGTTAGAATGAATCAGATCATTATATAAGTCCCAAGACAACAGCCTTTATGAATATCTTCTACATTAAGTGCCTTTTTTATCATCAGCTTAGGAAGCAATCCGCAGACAAAAACTACAGACTAATTTACTTTGCATTTTACACAAGGAGAAATTAAACTGGTGGAGGAGTTTCAGTTCTGTCCTTGCACTGTGGGTCACAGCTTAAAAATCAAGACACATAGCACTTCAAAATCTGCAACCTCTTCTCATGAGTCCATGCTTGAGTTTTTGAAAGGCCGGAATGCTCTGTGACTCACAAAATGGGTGATGTCTGCTTATCATGGTGGAGGTCATGGTAGAAGCCTTCAAGGAGAATACTGAATTGACAACAACCTCTACCTGATTACTCTTTCACTGAAGGACGGACTTTCTCCCAATAAACTGAGAAAGGCTGTGGAATAGGGAATAGGGAAAGGCGAAACAGAGGTCTCAAAACACTGAAAAAAAATATTTATTAAATATGTTTCTATTTTGTTTGGGTGTAGTTTTCCTCTTTTCAAAAAGAAATCACTTAGACATTACTTTTACAGTGATGTCAATAAGGCAGCCCAGTACAGGTGTACCTCAGTTAAAATATAGGGACCATTATCATGGAAACATTGCATTTGCATTTAGCTCTACTCACAAGTCATAATTCCAAGAAACTAATACAGTATCCTGAAAAAAACCTTTTTGTCTAATGACAAGGCAATATACCTCTAGGGCATCCTTATTATATTTTTTTTCATCACAGATCTGAAATGGTTGCTATTTCTGTAATTCCATCTCTCAAGTGGGAGGCACAGGCTCATTTTGAGGGAAAGCAGCGTAGTCGTGTAATCTACACAATTATTTACATTTGATTTCTTTCAGCTCAGGCACAGTCCCCTTCCATTTTCTATCTCCCTGAAAAAAAAAAAAAAAAAAAAAAAAAAACCTGTTGTAAGGCACCTTCTGATTCCCATCTGGGGGAGCAAAAGCTGCTGCATGGACACCAACACATAGACATCTCCCCTGCATCACCTACCCTTGGTAAATCCTGGAAAACTGCCGTGTATGTGTGTGTGTGTCTGGAAATGTGCACTGTGTGCTATTAAGAGCAGGACTTTTAATCATCTTAG
This sequence comes from Netta rufina, assembly GCF_964035555.1. Lineage (NCBI taxonomy): Eukaryota > Metazoa > Chordata > Aves > Anseriformes > Anatidae > Netta > Netta rufina. Next base: position 104,082,544 of record NC_140125.1, on the reverse strand, counting down.
TATTAAAAATGGATTCTGCAAAGAAATCCCAAAGGGAATTTGTTGTATACGTTTTGTTCATTGCTTTGAAGACAGGAATATCATTACTGTAACCAGTCCTTTATAAAGACTCAAGTAGGAAAAGGGGGGATGGGGACAGAAGGAAGCTACACATAGTGTAATAGTTACAGACTTGAGCAGACTATCAACAGCTGCAAGGTTAATTACAGATCTTACCAGAATATAAAAAAGAAAAAGGAAAAGAAAAAAGAAAAAAGAAAAAAGAAATAAAATGAAAAGAAGGAAAAATCTAAGCTTCAGAAATAAAAAATAAGAAATTCTTTAGAGTAATTATAGGCTGCTGAGGCCTTATGGTAATAATAAAGGAAAACATCTGACTGGATTGATGCTGGAAGAGACACTGACAAGAGGAATACAGGTTGAAAAAATAATTAAAATCAGCTATCTTGGGTAAGCTGTCATTCAGTCTCAGGAAGAAAAGGAATGCTAATAAAATATTAATCAGGTCTTTTTAAGATTTTTTTAATAACATTCTTTTATACACAGGTAACACTCCAGTTTGTCAGTCAAGAGCACCAGACACAGAAGTACCTACCAAACAAACAAATAGTAAAAATAGGTAGAAAAGAAGTGCTTTTGGTCAGTAGTGTTTGACCTTAGAAAGAAACCACCAAGGCGTTAAGGCAGGAGTAGTTTGAAGGGAGCTTTGTGGAAAATCACTGAGTCTGCTTTGCTTTTTAGAGAAAATTATAGCAAGAAGAAAAAGTTATTTCAGACTGACAGACACCAAATGTCAGCAATCATGATATAATCAGTGCAGGCTTTATTATATTTAAGTGGTTTGAAAGTCTGCAGATTTTAGACAGCTTCAGAATCTAGAGGAAGAGTGTGTCTAAAAGACAGTCTTATGAATATTACATACACATGCTCTGTGTAGTGTAACACATATTTTTATGTGCTAAATTCTCTTGCAACTCTCTCTGCAGCTTCTTCTTCAGTGGCCCCTTTACACTGAATGCCTTCCTTGAGCTGGCTTACAAACCCTCTGCCCTCTTTCTTTCAAGTCTTTACATAAAGCCACTTCTTTGTTTCTGACATAGCCCAGCTCTGTAATGAGCTCCAGAGAAAATATACTCTTTCAGTCCAGAAAACCACTGAAATTGCTGTGCTCAGACAAGTTCAAGGCAACTGCTAAATATTAAAGAATTTTGTTTGTTTGTTTGTTTTCCTTCCCTGTAAACTAGATTTTGCTAGAAAGCTGTATTACCTTAGGAGTGTGTCTCAATGCTATCTGCCTTAAGTGACTGCTGGGACTAGCTTACCATCAGCCCTTGTCCTCTGCACACATAAAACTTGCTGAGGATGACATACAGCCCAGACACACAATGTGGTACGCAGCCACACTGCAGCTGTCACAGCCATCACAACCACCACACACCTCAAAACAAATGCCATTAATTTCAACTCTACACCCACAGCATGCCCCGTCTTTTAAAAGACCCTCTAACAAACTCATTCTTTCCAGCTCAGCAGACTTCCATTTCAACCATAACTGGTTATATTGACAAGTTTTCCTAGGTGATGCAAGGGGAAACTGAGAAAAGTAATTAAAGCCCTGCCCACAGGAACACATCACAGTGTTTGTGATAGTCACTAACAGCAGGTGTGTGTCTGTGAGTGGAAGGGGAAGGGATGTGTATTCATTACTGGAGTAAGTTGCCTTGGATATAACAGATATTGATAATAATGTTTATTTTAGGGTTGTTTGACAGTTCCCATCTAGCATACAAAACAGCAAACTCTCATCTGGAGACTTTCCTTATCTTTGGCTTAGAATGTCTTGTGCACACCAAATACTCTTCTCCTGCACCCCTTAACATTTCCACAACCACTAATTAGTGATGCCCCTCAGTCTGTAAAGTGACCCGGAGAAACAATTCTGCTGACTCAGTGTGGTGGGTCTCACCCCCAGCTCATGTAGACAAGAATCTTCTGGGACAGCCCTGGGAGCAGCCAGAGAGGAAATTATTTTTGGACAGGGTCCCCCACCTGCCATTTTTCATCTACACTCCTCCAAAGTTGCACAGACTTTTAGTCACATCACCTAACCATAATGAAAGCAACAGGAATAGAATGAAAGTTATTGGGGGCAAAATACTGGTAAAGCTGAGGAGACATTTAAAGTAAAACAAGAACATGCAAAAGGAGATTGATTTTCCTTTAAAATGTCTAATGTGAAATTTCAGTTTCAGTTGATGATGCCCAGCAAAATTGGAGATATCGCAGTCAGAGCATTTTAGTGACCTCAGAAGATGTTTATTTACATCTGCTCTATACTTCAGATTTCTTTAAATATTTTTCTTGAATGTCTGAAGCAAAAGATTGCACAGAATTTGACAAAAATGTATATGGGTTTTCTGAAAATGTTGATAAAATGGCCCCATTTATTCTTAAAGGTAGAGAATTACTATTTGAAACATAAAATATAACAAAATCATTCCAGGGAAGCTATGCATGGTTTGAAGGACTGAGCACGCATATCTAGGCAGCCCCTTGCAGCTGCTCTCCAGGGCTGGACTCCAGTATGGTAGAGCTCTGGCCCCACAGAAGGAAGTATGACACTGGGATGGTTTGAGTGGCTCCTCCAGCTTTGGTCACGTGTTGCAGTAGTCTATTTGGAGTTGACACGTGGTTCTTCTTCATAACATAATGAAGGAATGGAGGTGCCATCCAGCTGCAGGTATCTGTCAGTGGCCTTCTGCAGAGTGGTTTGTGATGGTCTCTATTTCTGAGTGCACCAAAAGCTACCTGTGCTCAGCAGACCACTATCTACTACTTAGAGGTAGCAAAAGTTATTAATAAAGGTCACAGGGAACCAAATTTGAAAAAAGATTCTACTGAAAAATGTGTCTGTTTTCCAGGACTAACGTGTGCCTTGGAAACAGATTGTGATGGAAAATTCTTCCAAATGGAGATAGTAGCTCGGTCAAATTAGGTGGAAGGCTGTGATTGCTTTGATTTCTCAAACCTATAATGTGGTGAAGGCTTACATGAATCACAGAATCACAGAATCACAGAATTTCTAGGTTGGAAGAGACCTCAAGGTCATCGAGTCCAACCTCCAACCTAACGCTAACAGCCCTCCACTAAACCATATCCCTAAGCTCTACATCTAAACGTCTTTTGAAGACTTCAGTTCAATGTCTTACTTGGGGTCCTTCCAGTAATCTAGTCCATTTCCTCTTATGTCATGTATAGGTGTTCTAAATAAATAAATAAATAAAGTAAGATATTCTCAGAGAAGCTGCTTCCAGGGTCAGGAACTCAGATGCCTCTTAATGAACGTTATATATCCTTTGAAGCACAGATTAAATATTTTCCAGAATTAGTAGATTTTAAATAGCATTTACTGTAATTACATAAACAGATTTTAAGTAGCATTTACTGCAAAGATGATAAACAGATGACACAATACTTAGTCTTAGGTAAGCATGTCTAAGATTTTTAAAATGACAGTTGTAAAACACTATTTATGCCATTGTATAAACTGACATCCTGTAACTGATAACCTGTAGTGTAGACAAAGCTCCAGAATGTTGTTGTCATTTTTTTTTGTACCTCTATAATTTAGAATTCTGCTCAGCTTAATTGCTAAAGATATGAGAAGCTCAAATATTGCTTTGCAATGATTTACAGTGATGTTTAGAAAGATCACAATAAAGCATAACATTACTATGATTATCTAAGCAATTAAGAAAGATGATGTTTTGAAATGATCTTGTAAATAGTGAGCATATATCAATATATCATCTGAGTATGCACATCTGAAAGTGTTGTGGTGTTTTTTTTGTTTGTTTGGTTTGTGTTGTTTTGTTTTCTGTGAATTTGATTAACAAGAAGTGCTGGACTTTGCAGAGAGGATTTATCTCTCCACGTGCAGATATTTACAGGGCAATCTGCATCTTAACTATTCACCCTTGGCCACTCTTGAGGCAATGGAAACGAATCAGTTCTCTTAAAGAATGACTGACCTGAACCTTAAGCAGGCAACTACAGTAGATCAAATTAATTGGTCCCTTAAATACTTATTTTTCTTCTGTGAATTTAAAGGAAACCTAGGTAATGTAGCTCAGATGTAGACATGTACATTGCACATATACATCAGACAGTGACCATCTGAAAATAACCGATACACATCCCAACACTGCTCCCCCAGATACTTCCATGGTGATGAGGTTCACAGCTGCAAGCTCTCTGAAAGCTTCCAGTTGTTGTTGGGATTGTGTGCATTATATGTCTAAAAAAATATACTTTAAACTGTGCAGATTAATGCAAAATGTAATATTTACTTAGTTAATCTCACAAAAGCAGTACTTCACAGACCTTAGTCATGCAACAATAATTGTACTCTGGTAGCTGAATGTAGAAACCTGCTCCATATCAGGAGAGGTTCTAATCAAAATGAAACATGTTAAATGTATCTGGTGATGTAAGATGTGCACAATAGCCTGAGGCTGCTTGAGAAGAGACTGTATGGATTTGCCATTTTTTTTGATGTCTTCCCTTGCATAATATAAAATAAGCCTGTAGGTTTTCTTACTTAGGTGAACCTAAAGTGGCAGCAATATAATTACTGAAAACAGCTATGGATCTAGGAAGGTTTTGTTGAGGTAAGTCGGGAAGTGGACTGCAATCTCTGTGGCTCTTGACGACAGCAAGACTCCAGAATCCATGATTTTCACCACTGGAATCTTATATTTAATGTAAAGGGTGGGGGTGAGGTCTTCCAACCCTCTGTAGCTGCTGCAGTGTTTAGTAGCCTCATGATGAAACGTGATGACCGTGCAAGGTAAGCCTGCTGTGTCTGCCATCACCTACTGTAGAAATTTTTTATTCCCTGACATATTCTCTTTAATTTAAATGGGATTTAGGCAAAACAGTTACAGGCTTTTAACACTTCTTTTACTTAAATACTTCTGACTGAATTATGATCCAAGAGGAGCAAGGAGGACAATGAAACCCAATGGACACAGCATATTGCCCTCAGGATCAAAAAATATTTTTCCATCAAACCATATATATATATATATGACTCTTCTATGCCTTTTATCCAGAATTTTGAAAGGTATTATTAAAAGGTATAAAGCAATTTCTGATTTGTAGTAGGGAAAATGTACTGTGTAGTGACAAGGTCAACACCAGTACTTCAGTCTTCACAATGATCAATCCATACTATTTAATTCTACATTACTGGGAAGTTGTGCTACCCTGATTCTGGTCATTTAGGCTGTCAAAATTTCTGGGGTACCTCTGGCTCCTGCCTGGGAATGTTTGGGCCTCATCCTGATGCAGATTTGCAGCACAGACCCAGCCAAATCCAAGCTCCGGTATACAGGTAAGCAACTGCACCTTCTGTAATCTAAGGTGATCTAAGGTTTAAGCCTGGCAGAGCAAAGGAGATCCTGATTTAATACTCTCCAATGTTCATGTGTAGAAGAAAATTATTCTACTCAGATACATTTTAAAAATATCAATCAACTAGACACATTAAGCACTGGTACATTTATCTTCAGGCTTTCACTGAACCCTCAATCAGAAGAGGTTTTAAAAACAGATGAGAACAAATTCTGGTGCAACTAAATTCAGTGGCATTTCTATCCTTTTTGATGACAGCAAGTTTTCGTCTGTGATCCGGAAATCCATTAAAACACCACAAGTAGCTGTGATATTTGTATAGTAGACAGAACTTGCACACATTAAATGTGTCAGAAGTGATGCCACCAATCTATTATATAGCTGCTTAGGTAATACAAATGACTCTCAGAAAAATTTAGAAAGATGCATGTTCAAAATGTCATGTCTTTATCCCTATTAGTAATTATCTCATGTAAAATTCTTTCACACAGTGTAGATACAGTTTAAATTTAAACTTTAATCAAGCACACTTTATAGATTTTATTCCCTGTAATGTACTTGTAAGGCTTAACATGTACAGAAGCCATAACAAGTCATGCATGAGTTTCACCACTTCTGTCATTTTCCATCAGTCATTGCAACTATTGATTATCCCTTCTTTAAGCTATGCACTTTATTTTCAAATAGAAAGATATTTACATTCTATGTGGCATTTCATTTCTTAAACAGGCAATCAATGTATGATTCCAAATTGTATATTCTGGATGTAGTAGCAAAGCTGCAAAGCTTAATAAATCTGAAGCACAGAATTCTGAAAGCAAAATGTAGGAAGGAAAATCTTACATATACAAACCTGGAGGAAGCAGATGAGAGACAAGAAATTTCTCTAAGGATTATCTCCTTGACCCTAGCATCTGGAAAACTGGGAGAAAAAAATCTTGAACCATCTACAGAATCAGGAAGTTTCCAGTGCCATCTAGGATGTTCCTGAGACATGGCATAGAGAGCCTGTGACTTACCAAATATATTTCCTGCCTCTCCTGAGACACTTGTTGAGGACACAAAATACTAATTGCACTTTTAGTGAAGCCAAATGGGAGGTGATGTGATCACTGCCCAGTCCCTGCCTTGCCTAAAACTCTCCTCACCTAAGAAGTACACACAAGACATATTTACAGTACAGAAAAAATAACTGTGAAGGATGTTTGCAATAAGATATGGCTGCCATTCAAATTAGTACTTTTCACCAGACTGCTTCACTTCTCTAAGAAGAGTGTTTAACAGCCTGGCAGGAGGACTCTATTCTGGAAACTACTCTGTCTGTAAGACTTGAGCGAACTGTCATAGCCTAGAGAGCTGAGCTGTGATTGTCCACCTTGTTAATGCATCTCAGTGGAGAGCACACTTCTCAACTTGCCATCCAAGAGTAAGGAAGTCAGTCTCTCTCTCTCTCTCTCTCTTTTTTTTTTTTTTTTTTTAATTGCTGTAGTCTATAAAGAGTGCTCCTCCCTTTATGGCTTTTTGATGGCAATTTCTCTTCCACTAGCAAGAGACACATTTCACCTCAGAAATCAATGCCATTACTTTGCTGATGGCATATATTTCAAGTTTCTCTTTAAGAGATTGATAAGAAAGATCTTTCCTTTGTGAATGAAAGTGCCAGGGGATTTTTAGGTATTTGTGTCCAAGACAAGACACCTGCCTATCTTATGTGTGATGGTTGCTCTAATGATTTTAAGTAATGGTTGATCTCAAAAAAAAAATTGTGTAATAGATTGGCATGCATGTGTGTGCATGAGAGAGAGAATGTGTATGAACTTTTGTGTGGTCACTTTTTTGTATGCTTGTATGTATGTTCATAAAGCAAACAATACAGAACACTGCATAATGCAAGAACAGGACAAGTTATTCATCACCAAGATAATAAAAATAATAAGTAATAATAATTTAAAAAAAAGAGAGAAAACGTAGTTCCACTGTATAAAACACACACAAGGTACCAATGCCTTCTAAAGGGCCTTCACTTTCACTTATGAGCTCTTTTTTTAATGCTTTACTGAAGCCACCCCTTGTCTATACCTGCACTCTTGGGTCAGCCAACAAAATTGTGCTGCAGAGGGCTGCTGTTTGGGCACACAAATGCACAAAAGCTCTGCAGAGCATTCATTTAAAGCAGCAGAAAAAAAAATGTTGAAATTAATGACAAGTTCTTCCAATTACATATTTTCTTCCAGGAACCAGTAATGTTTGTCTCTCTTGTATTATACTATTACTATATGCCACAATTTAAGAGAGACAGCAAAGCAAGGTTTTAGCAAGTTTTGTAAAGTTCAGGTAGGGAAAGATTCAATTAATCACAAAATAAGAGTTACCCCTGCTTATGTGGATCTATGCTGTCATCATATTTTCACTCTTATTTCTACTTGCAGATATGTTCAAGGATGAAAAAAGATTTTTAAGTTACTCAGACAACACTGGTTGTGCTAGTTTTGATTAGGCTCCCTGGTACAAGAGGGACATAGAGCTACTGGAGTGAGTCCAGAGGAGGGTTACAAATATGGTGAGAGGACTGGAGCACCTGTCATACGAGGACAGGCTGAGAGAGCTGGGCATATTTAGCCTGGAAATGAGAAGACTGAAGGGAGAGCTCATCAATTTGTATAAATATCTGAGGGGAGGGTGTCAAGAGGACGGAGCCGGTCTCTTTTCAGTTGTGCCCAGCAAGAAGATAAGAGGTAACAGGCACAAACTGAAGCACAGGAGGTTCCATCTGAATATGAGAGGGAAATTCTTTACTGTGAGGGTAACAGAGCACTGGAACAGGTGGCTCAGAGGGGTTATGGAGTCTCCTTCTCTGGAGATATTCAAAACGCACCTGGATGCCATCCTGCACAATGTGCTCTAGGTTATCTGGTTCAGCAGAGAGGTTGGACTCCAGAGGTCCCCCCAAGTCTTGGCCATTCTGTGATTACGTGATTCTGTGATTTTCTTCACTAGCAAATCTCTTGGTATGTGAGGTCTTCATGATGGTGTTCCTGGTGTTTACCCAGCATGATCTTTCCAACCCTTTTAGTGATGACCCAAACTGACATTATGCCAGAACGGACTGAAAAAGGGCAAAAATAATTTGCTGAAAATCTCATCAGAAAAATGGCAAACACAACTGAGCTTAAAGCATATTTAATTTGCAAACTCTGTAGGCAGCCCCTTGCAGCTGCCCATGGAAATGCCAGCAGGACTGGCTGGGGCCATTGCTGCCTTCCCAGAAGTCATGTGTAAATTATGTCAAGCAGAGGTGAAATGCTGGCACTTCTCCTTCCAATGCACCTACAGCAGAAGGTGATACTAAGAACAGAGAGAACTGGATAGTGGAGCAAAACATGGGCTTGTGGGGTCCAGCAGCTCTTTGGGCACTGACCTGATGCAAAGGACACGAACAGAACAGCCCCACATGGAAGAGGAAATAAGAGGGTTACTTCAGTTCTTCCAGCTATGCCTACACTCACACTGGGTGGCCATCACATCTCTGATTTATTCTTTCCCAGCACTGGGAACATGTGTGGCACAAGCTTATCTGGGGAAAGCATGAAGCAGGACCAAATATATCATCCTTGCAGTCCCTATGGGAAATAACAAATTTTCTGGTCTGCTCTTTTAAATATTGAAACACAAAAGTCATCTCTTGCCTGTGTTCTACTTGTTTCACCAATGAAAGTCTCTACAAAGACTGAAGAGATAATACTTGGAATGGGAACAGTGTTAGAAATACTCTTGCTTTTAAGATGCTGAACTGACAACCTACTCATAATGCTTGCAAGCATTGCTCAGATCATGTGATTTTTAGTTTGAAATCTACAGGCAAATAATTCCTGCAGAGAAAAAAAAAAAGGTAAAAGCAGTAACTGTTTATTAGTTTCCTAATGATGGAACTGTTTAATTCTAACAGTGAATTCTTATTATGGTGTGATAAGTTTATTGCAGAGTATATGGAAATAGTCCCCCTGAATCTCCCCCAGTATGCTTCAGTTTTGGTGCCTTTCTTAGAAATGCTCCAAGATATGGAGTTTCAGAATCATTCTCATTTTAGTAAGATTGCTATTTTCTTTTAAAATAACACTTCTTATTTTTGAAACTCCTCAAAGTGCCAGTCATGTCTATCACTTGTCTGTCCCTGCTCAGAGCTAAATGCAAAAGTCTAGAAACTCTTTGTATGAAAATTTCATGCCTCCAGGTGCTCGATTGATTATTCATGAAGCTTTTGGAGCTGTCACCATGGGAGCCAATTGGCTACAACTTATTTAGCATATTAATGACCTATATGAGTTAGTGCAAGAGGAGACATATCACGCCACCTGGAATGCAAGTGGCAAGCTGCTGACTCAATCAGCTCTGCAATGGCAAATAAGAAATTGGAAACATTTTATACAGAAACAGCAAAGCTCTTACATGTCCAAATGCATTCACTCAAATTAGCATGCAGGCCTTCAATAGCTTGTTTTCATAATATGTTCCTTTTATCCTCTGTGCGTTTGGCCTCATTACCAGCTCTCTTCTACTGCCAGAGCCCCTGAAAAGGTTTAATAGGTGAGTCATGTGATTTGTTAGACATTACATCAGAATGATTTAATATACCGAGGGCAAGGCTGTATGTCAGGTCCAGCTGTTGTTACTGCTGCTACAGTTTGTGTAGCAGGTAAGTTGATGGTCTCCAGAAAGCAGCTAGATAATGATAACAATTAATTTTACAGCACTGAGAGAGTGAGTTCAGCTGAGCTAAGCACCTTTTTTATTTCCCCCCATTCACTGCTGCGCTGTTACACCCGGTCAGCAGGTAAAGCGGTTGCTTTCCCATTTTGACAACACCGTAGTATTAAAGCAAAACAAGAAAATCATGGAGGGGGAGGCAATGACCATCTCCTGGCACCACCAGAAGGACTGCAGGGTCTTGTAAGGCCAGATTGTACCTCTCCTAGTCACAACACCCTGAGCAGCCCTACTGAAGTCATGGAGGGAAGAGCTACAGGTCAGGGTCAGTCCCAACGGCACTGTCTGACCTTTATCTATTCGAGATACAGAAGCTATATAGCTAAAGATTTACTAAAATGGTTTGAGGCCACCTTTGGGGATGTAAGAAATTTGTTATATGGTGCATGGCTCCAGCTGGCTGATGGGGATTTAGGGCTCTTATTCTGCAGGACCCTGAGTCCCCGGGTGAGGGCAGGATGATGGATGAGAGTGATATGTACACATAGCTGTGGAAAAACAGTCTCAGCAAAACTAGAAAAAAACTTCAGCACATGCTCAACTTAATTTTACTTCTTTCATAGTTTCTGAATATTTTCCCTGATCTAGTATGTCGATTGCTTAAAGATATTGGTTTATTTTTTGCAGTTAATTCATTCAGTAATTAAAACAAGTAGGAAGCAAGTCTGGTGCTCAGGGAGATGTGCTACATTCCCACTTAGTAAGTATAACTTTCTAAGAAAACACATGACCTAATAGTCATGTAGGCTCTTCCTTGTGACTCCAGTTTAGTCATAACAATCATTTGGCCATGAAAGACCAGTATAGAGAACCACAAGCCAAATTATGACCACAGCTAGGAGGCAAACAAGAAGAGGCAAATGTGGGGCTATTCAGACTGATAAAGGTGACAGAATCACAGAACGACAGAATGGCTGAGGTTGGCAGGGACCTCTGGAGGCCATCAGATCCAGCCCCTTGCTCAAACAGGGCCACATAGATCAAGTTGCGCAGAACTATTTCCAGATACATGTGGGACAAAAATCAGCCACCCACTGGAGCTCTGAGTGTTTCTTTACCCTATGAACCAGTAAAAGAGACTTTAATCACAGACACTAGAGAAATGGCTACTCCCAGAGACTTGCCAAAACTGGTTGGGGACCCATTTCCCAATCTTAGGAAAGATCTATTTTTCTACAATGGCTTAAGTGACCTTTTATTTCACATTTAGATATCTAATTTTTAGACCTTTGGCATATACATAGATCCTTTCTAGGGACCTAATAAAATTTTGGATTTCAAATCTTGAATTTTACTTATCTAAAACTAGGCAGCTACCTTTACAGGCAAAGTTACTGATTTATTTGGCACAGGCAACCCCTCAGAGATAAATGCACACATACAGACACCACAAAGAGTCACATTCTTGGGCTCTCATGCTTCTAATTTTTCCTGCACACATCTTTGAAGTTTTTATACCATTATCCAGGAATCTGGATACTTGCTGTACTAGTAGATTAGAGGTGTATGAACAGGCTGCCAGCAGATACAGAAGACCACGTGCACTGGGCTCTGTGGGTCACATACATTTTACCCAAAACCACTGGCAAAAAATGCAGCCACTGCAAAACAATGGTCCATCTGACTGGCCACCGTTTCTTCAGTTGGTAGGAAGGCTTGCACTCAGAAAGAAGTTCAGGGGCAAAGAACAGGCACAGAAACAACAAAAACCCATCAGCCTCAGCCCTTTGTTTTAGCAACGTCATTAGTGCCCTACTAGATTGAAAACACTTGCTGGGGATACTGGAACACCATGCCAAGGTGTAAGCCCCTACAGCCTAGGCTCTTAAATCAGTTCAAGCTGTATTCATGGTGGCTGTTATTCTTCCCCCTGCAATGAGTTATTAGTGACCTACTTGGAGATCAACTGATGGAAGTGAAGCACAAAAATTTTTGGATGTTAGAAGGCATATGGATTAGCAGTTTGAACTGATGTAGCTAAGCATATTTTGTAGTTATTTTAAATGAACCAATGTTGGATTATTTGGTGTTTTTAATTGCTGTTGTTTGAACTTATGTAAAGCCTGCATGTAATCATATTTCTGAATCCCCAGAACTGACTTTGTTCCAGGAGAATAAAGCTTCCATTTTAATGCTACTTCGGACCTGAGGGAAGATGAGTTTAATTTATATATTATCCAAATGAGAAGCATTTTGTCTTTTTCTTGTGGTCTTTCAAGTAGGGGTTAGTAATAGCTACAGGTACTGTGTAGAATCAAACTGACGAAATAAAATGATTTAAGAACTTAAAATAAATGCCTAAAAAGTTCTATGATGGTACTGATGGAAGTATGCTGTTAAATATTGAAATATTAGCCTGGCAAATAGCCTTTTATGTCCAAATAAATTCTGATTGCCTATTCACAGCCTAGATTTACATGATTATATATTTACTTCTTCATTATAAAATGAATAGCTGTTAATTTGTTGCACCCCCAAGTAAAGTTCCAGTAAAGTGTATTTAAAGGAGGGGAAAGAAGACCTTGTTATGAAACAGTCACCAGCTGGCCATACTATTGAAAATGCTTTCTTCTTTTTTTTTTTTTCTTTTTTTTTTTTAATTCTGATTTTTGTAAGTAGATTTAACTCTGAGCTTATAGTGATGCATATAAAAATATATGGACACTGCATGGCTTTGCATACTCAGGGTTTTTGGTTGAAGCTGTCTATAGCAGAGATACTCCTCTTAAATTTGTACAATATATTGCATAACATGATCCTGATTGTGAATATTGTTACATTGTCACCATAAAAGTAATAATTAAGATGAAAATGTTTAGAAACAAATCACCTTGAGACCAAATATTGCCCTGTAGCAAAGTCTTTTGGACTCTTGGATGTTTTTTGCTTTTTAAATTTCTCTAACTTTCCACATTAAACCCATGTACCTTGGGGCCTAATTTAACAGTACAGAGAGCTGTTGAAAGGGGCTGTCAGCTCCCCATCACCTTCTACATGCAGACCTCTTTGTCTTGCTCTTGTGTTGGGAAGATGGGCTCCTACCCCTATTTGTGCCAATACTGCCATCTGTAAGGACTTTTACTGAGCCAATGCAATTCACTAATTTAGCAGAAAACAGCTCAACACACAGAGATGGGAGAAAAAGCAGTTTTTCATGGCACTGAGCCGTTCAACTATCACTGAACTATACCTCAGAAAACTCACCTTGGCATTGAAATGAAATCATCATTATCTTAACTCCTTAATCCTGAACTAATATACTTCTGTTATGTTACCAAGGGATAGAGTTGCCAAATGGTGTATGCTTGCTATTAAAGAGGATGCTTTATTTACTTGTCTTAATATCTTCTGTTATTTCAGTTAGGGAGACAACATCATAATGCTTCAGCCTGCAGCTGCTAAAATGCTGGCATCTCAGTTGACAGTAGGATTTCCTCAATATTCAGCTGATACATTCTAGTAAATATCTGGGCTGAAGTTATGGAGATGGGGAACAGTGAAGTAGCCAGGCCTCATGTGAACAAAGACATTGAGAATTTAAGTAAAAATTAGATTTGTATTTAGTAGAGGACTCTAGACACAAATGCTTAATAGCCAAGGAGACTGTTTAACTACAGTTTGCAGTAGCTGTCTTGTCTAGCAAGATCTTGTCCTTAAATAATTTATTTTCGGAAATACATTTTCTAGATGTAGATTTACATCATAACTTTTACTCTTTCATATAACCTGCACAGCCAGAACTCAAGCAGTGGCCCCACCCCTTCCCAGCCAACTTCTCCCATATTTATTGTTCAGTCTGATGTCGTATGGTATGTGACATCTCTTTGGCCAGTTTGGGTCAGCTGTCCTGTCTCTGTCCTTTCCAAGTTCCTTGTGCACCCCCAGCCTGCTTGCTGTCAAGGCAGCACGAGAAGGTGAAAAGTCTTTTACTTAGTGTAAGTACTGCTCAACAGCAACTAAAACAAGTGTTTTATCAATACTGTTTTTCTCATGAATCCAAAATATGTCCACTATGAAGAAAATTAACTATCCCAGAGAAAACCAGAACAGCCCTTCTCATGTTTTCTTACCGTTGCTGGAGAGCTGGAGGGTGAGATTTCACTGGAAGGATATTTTTGAGGCCTTTATAATAAAAGCTGTGTTGCAAGAAATGTTTTTTAGCATTTATTCATGTAATTACAGTTGGTAAATTCTTTCAAGGCTAGTGGAAAAGTGCATCTTCAGTAAAGGATCTCATAGGATACATGTAGTACAAACCTTCTTACTCAAGTCATTTTCTGGGCAAAGGTTAATATTGAAGAATGCAGGAGAAACAGGACATCAGGCTGAATGAGGTAAGAAGTGTGGTGGGAGCAAATAGAAGTTTGATAAGAAAAATCAGAGGAAGAAAAGCTCTCACCCAGCCTGTACAACTAAGGAGGACTGTTGGAGATAACAGTAGGGTCAAGACAGGGAGAGAAGACAGGAATTCCTTCCCTGCCTCTGTGAAATTTAGGTGATAACAAGGAAAAGTCAGAAAACAGCTGAGAACTTGGACTGGTTAACAAGAATAGGTAGATTTGTGAGTTGTGGGACTGAATGTAATAACTGCAACTATGTGAGTGTTTAAGATCAACCTTTGAAAGAAAGAGATGGAAGAGGAGAGTTTGCCAAGACTATCATTTATGTTAGTGGAAATTTTACACTTTACAATTTTGCTGTCAGTGATAGAAAGGCTTGTGTCAGCCTCACCATACTAGGCCTCTGCTGTAATGAGCTTATCACCCATATGAGGTTTATCATTCTAATGAGTTTATCATGCATAATGAATTTATCATCTGCAGCGTTTGGTCAAAGCATTCATAAAGCCTCATAAAGATACATCAAGAGGATATCAGTTTAATCCTTTTAAAACAATCATACATATTAATCTTTAGATGAATGCAAATATGCTCAAAACATTTTTTTTTCCCTGACGGATGTCTCTTGGCAAATATGGGAGGTGTCATATCAACTACCTTTACCTGTACCCCCCACCAGTAATGCACAACACCTAAAAGAAAGTGTAATGATACCAGAAAGGGCAGAAACCTCAATTACTCAAAACCTGCCTTTCTGCTTCTGGTCTGTGCCAACTCCATTTTGTTCCATGGTCTGACATATATTGTCAAATAGCTTAACTTATCATTACTTATCTTTGAGACAATCTCAAGCAAAACCAAGCTGTCAATTGTAAGCTCTGACATGACCTCTTGCTAGGAGCTTGACATCAAGTTATCCATGACAGCAGATAATGTTTGATACATCCTGGCTGGGGTGTACACCCCTGATCATCTTTGCCCAGCTGTGTATTGTGGGTACCTTTGCACAGCCAAAGTAGCATGAAGGAGACTTGCTACAGACAGCTATGTAGCATGCTACATCAAGTCTCAAGAGCTGCTCTTAATGCTATTACTGCTTGCAATAGTCAATCTTTATTTTATTACCTACTTGCTTTTGTCAAGGTTTGGAAGCTTTATGAACACAGGTGGCTGAATTCATCTGTTGTGTAACTCCCTGGATCCCAATTTGGCCAACAAACTTGTGTACATTAAAATATCTGAGATGAACTTCTTTTGGTGAAGACATTTTTACCCATAAATATAGAGCACAAAAATAAAGCTAGTTCATCATTTAATCTCCTATATCCTCCCCAGTGCCTTTGGTGTGTATGTGTGTGTGAAAATAGGTTTCAGCAATACACTTTCTTTATTAGATAAATACCAATTTAAAGGCAACAATTTTTTTTAATGATTTTTATTGTTTAGCTAAAATCTAAACTGCACTGGCAAGAGGCAAGATTATTTATTTATTTATTTATTTATTTATTTATTTATTTGGGGGGAGGGGGGTCAAAGACCTACATATTTATGAATAATTATACAAAAACAGATTCACTCATAATATAAAACATAAGCAAGTATGAATGTCCACACCAGTCTGGTCTGGTTCTTGATCTGGTTTGTGGGCTACTTGTATGAAACCAAAGGATCTGTCTTTGGTTATTCCAGGGCTGTTTTTGACTCATGAACTAAGCATCCAGCTGTAATTCTGCAATTGTTAGTTTTTATTGTAAAGTCTGCATTACCATCCAAAATTGCTTGCTAGCTTTATAAGGACACTACCTTTTTCCACATATTTATGTTCTATCATTTTTAATAAAGAACAGTGCACTAGGTGTAATTTCATAGAGACAATTTGCACAAAACCTTTAAAGTACTTAGGAATTGCTCAGCATGCAAGAATTCAGAATAAATAGGTTACCCAAATAGCTATTTTGCAGTTAGGGCCCCCAATATGAAATCATTTACATCTCACCAATCTATAACCATTTTTCAGGTGGAATTTTCTCTGCAAGTAATAATCTACAAGTGATGTTTACAGCAGATAAAAACAGTTTAAAAAAAAAAAAGTGAAAGAGCAAAAATGAAAATAATAGTTGGTAGAAATGAGAGAGAATAGTATAATTACTTGTATTTCCACAGCATCATGTCTTCCCAGAATTCAAGCTGTGCATAATAGCTTTAGTGCAAGGGCAACACAGAGAAGCCCCTAGGAAAAAGGATGCAGATAGTATTTTTTTAACCTTCCTGGGGAGCCTTACTCCATGAAGATTTAAAGCTTTTTAATCTTCAGCAAGACATGTTGGCTGGAAAGCAGTACATTTCAAAATGAAAATGCATTAATTAATGCCTCTTGGTAGAGGACAATCTGAAATATCTTTCTCTGTGGGAGTAACTTGCAAGCTGATTATGTGGGCTGATAGATATTCCATCAGAGAATGCTAAGAGAATATTAAGGTTGTACGGTTAAGCACAAGGAAGTTAGGAAACACCACATTGTAGGATTCATGTGCATCCTTAACTCTACCTCTGATGCGTATGCAGTATAATACATTCATTACATATAATCTCTCAGATGCTGCTATAAACATACACCATGTTCCCTGATCTTAGATTTTACACACATTATAGCATGCATTAAGTACTGTGTACAACTCTCCACCATAGCCTATTAAAACCTTGTATAAGTAAAGTACATAATAAAATTTGTCTTGAGCAACTAGTGCAGATTAAATATTGTATTTATGATATAGAAAATGGTAGACATTTGTTTCAATAAATTATCCTGTAAGCTTGAAGGACTGCAATCTACTTGGGTGCATACAAATTGGCCATGTAGTTAATGTCTTCATTTCCTGCAAAAATAGGGAGGGCTGGCAGTGTTTCTGCTGTACTGTGTCAGACTGAAGCTTTGGCCAAGCAGGAAAACTCATGGGAAGGGCTTCCTATATCCCCCCATGGGGAGTCTGTCCATCACTTTGCTCTTCCTGATCCAATAAGGTTTCATTTATCTAAACAGTGAAAGAGAAAGTTTCTGGTTTAATGTGACCAAAGTTGGAGAAGAGGTGCATTTAAGAACACGCAAGATGGGGCATTTGAACACATATGCTACATGACATTTGGAATGAAGGAGTAAAGGGAGTTTGTGAAGTTTAAATGGTATTTGTAATGAAAACAAAGCACATAATTAGTAAGGTTAAGGATCAGAGGATTCAGAGAGAGTTGAGGTTTTACAAAACCCTCCAAATTTATAAAAAAACATGTTTTGTTTTGTTTTGTTTTGTTTTTCATTAAATTGACTCAGAATGCAATGAAAGCATGTTTCTCTAATTAAATAAATGTCTTGTGGTATGCAGAAATAAATACCAATGATTCTTAAATCAGAGTCTTTGAGTCTGGACAGAGTAGTTTTTCTAGTTGAATTTTAACAGTTTTATTTTTTTTTTAACATTGTTTTTGTTTTAGTGAGCCCTTCACTTTGTTCTGCTCCTCATGCCCCTCTCCATTCAAATTAAGGTCTAGGTAATTTTATTCCAAAACCGGCTTTGCACTGCCCTTATTCTTGGTGTCAAAATGAAAGATCAGTTCTTTCCTCCATCTCTGCTTATTCTTTCTCTTGGAGAACAGACCTCCTCCACAGAAGGTTGCAGTAAGGAGTATGCCAGGGAAAAGAGGGAGTGGACTGGGCTTGTCCCCAGTCTCTGCCTGAGCAATGCTGGTTGATGAGAATGGCAATATCTCTTGTTGAGTCCTCCCTGACAGTTTCTTACTCCATGACGTGGGCAAATGTTACATATGCTCAAAGTGGGCAAATGCTACACACAAGGTGAGCAAATGCTACACACACTAGCCCTTGTTCTCATGGGGGACTTCAACTTACCAGATGTCAGCTGGAAATACAATACAGCAGAGAGGAAGCAGTGTAGGAGGTTTCTAGTGTGTGGAAGATAACTTCCTGACACAGCTGGTGAGTGAGCCAACTACTGACAGTGCCCTTCTATATCTATTGCTTATTAACAGAGAAGGACTTGTGGGTGATGTGAAGGTTGGAGGCTGTCTTGGGCACAGCAGTCACAAAGAGTTTTTAATAGAGTTTTGATTGCTGGAGAAGTAAGGGGTGGGATTAGCAGAACTGCCACCCTGGATTTGTGGAGGGCAGGTAGGAGACTGGTTGTCAGAATCTTTTGGGAGGTAGTCCTGAAGGGAAGAGGAGTCCAGGAAGGCTGGACACTCTTCAAGAAACAAATCGTAAAGGCACAAGAGCAGGCCATCCCCACATGCCAAAAGATGAGCTGTCATGGAAGAAGACTGGCCTGGCTGAACAGAGCTCTGACTGGAGCTCAGGAAGGAAGAAAAAGGGTCCATGACCTTTGGAAGAAGGGGAAGACCACTCAGGAGGACTACAAAGATATTGTGAGGCTGTGCAGAGACAAAATTAGAAAGGCCAAAGCCCAACTGGAGCTCAATCTGGCTACTGCTGTTAAAGATGATTTAAAAACAAAAAAATATTTTTATAAATACAATAAACAGAGAAGGAGGACAAAGAAGAATCTTCATCCTTTATAGGATGTGGAGGGAAACATAATGATAAGAGAAAAAGAAAAGGCTCAGGTACTTAATACATTCTTTACCTCAGTCTTTAGCATCAAGACCAGTTGTTCTCCAGGTACCCAGCCCTCTGAGATGGTAGATAGGGACAGGGAGCAGAATGAAGCCCTCATAATCCACAAGGAAATGGTTAGCAATCTGCTACTCCACTTAGGTGTATGTAAGTCTATGGGGCCAGATGGGATCCACCTGAGGGTACTAAGGGAGCTGGCAGAAGTACTTGTCAAGCCGCTTTCCTTCATTTATCAGCAATCCTTGCTGTCAGGGGAGGTTCCAGACAACTGGAGGCTAGCAAATGTGACACCCATCTACAAAAAGGGATGGAAGGAGGATACAGGAAACTACAGGCCTGTCAGTCTGACGTTGGTGCTGGGGAAGCTCATAGAGCAGATGATCTTCAGTGCCATCACACAACACTTACAGGACAACCAGGTGATCAGGCCCAGTCAACATCGGTTAACCCTGCTTGATGAATCTAATCTCCTTATACAAGATGATGTGCTCAGTTGATGAGGGAAAGGCAGTGGATGTGGTCTACCTAGACTTCAGTTAGGCTTTTGTCACTGTTTCCCAAATAATTCACCTGCAAAAGCTAGCTGCTCAAGGGGTGGATGAGTGTACTTGTGTTGGGTCTGTCCAAGCTCGAGTCACCTTTTCCCTGCAGCAGCCCACACAGTGCTGTGCTCTGCACTCGTAGCTGGAACAGCACTGATATCACTCCAGTGTTGTGTCTATTGCTGCGTAGTGCTGGCACAGCATCAGGACTCCTTCCGAGCCCTCAAGAGCCATCAGGCTGGGGGTGGGCAAGTGATGGGGAGGGGACACTGCCGGGGCAGCTGACCTAAACCAACCAAAAGGATATTCCATAACACCTGATGTCACACTCAGCAATAAAAGGGGGGGCTCTCATGGGGGAGGGGGCTGTTCCTCCTGAACAACCACTACGCGTTTTGAGGCCCTGCTTCCCAGGACGTGGCTGGACACCGCTCATTGATGGGAAGTAGAGAATAATTTTTTTTTTCCCTCTCTCTGTGCTTCCACACAGACTGATTATTTCTTTTTTCTTTTTTTCCTTCCCATTCCCTTTCCCTTTAATTAAACCTTTCTCATCTCTGACCTCGAGTTCTCTGTGTTGTATTTTCTCCCCCTTCCTCTTTGAGGAGAGGGGGAGTGAGAGAGCGGTTGTGGTGGAGCTCGGCTGCCCACCTGAGTAAAACCACCAAAGTACTCTTCATTGGTTTAAAAACTGGCTGTGTGATCAGGCCCAAAGAGTCATGGTGAATGGAGTTAAATCCAGCTGGAAACCCCAGGGCACAGTACTGGGGCCAGATCTCTTCAGTATCTCTTCAGTATCTTTACTAACCATTTGGATGAGGGCATTAAGTGCACCCTCAGTACATTTACAGATGACACCAAGTTAGGGGACAGTGCTGATCTGCTCAAGGGTAGGAGGGCTGTACAGAGGGATCTGGATAGGCTGGACTGATGGGCTGAGGTCAACTGAATGAAGATCAGGTCCTGCACTTGGGTCACAACAACCCCATGCTGTGCTACAGGCTGAGGGAAGAGCGACTGGAAAACTGCCCAGAATAAAGGAACCTGGAGGCACTGATCAATAACTGTCTGAATATGAGCCATCAGTGTGCTCAGGTGGCCAAGAAGGCCAACAGCATCCTGGCTTATATCAGAAATAGCATGGCCAGCAGGACTAGGGAAGTGATTGTCCGTCTGTACTTGGCTCTGGTGAGGCTGCACATTGAATACTGTGTTCAGTTTTGGATCTCTCAGTACAAAAAGGACATTGAGGTGCTGGATCATGACCAAAGAAGGGCAATGAAGCTGGTGAAGGGTCTAGAAAATAAGTTTTACGAGGAGCAGCTGAGTGAGCTGGTGTTGTTTAGTCTGGAGAAAAGGAGGCTCCGGGAGGCCTTATCACACTTTATAGTTACCTTAAAGGAATCTATAGTGAGGTGGGTATCAGGCTCTTCTCACAAGCACCAAGAGATAACACAAGAGGAAATGGCCTCGAGTTGCACCAGGGGAAGTTTAGTTTGGGTATTAGGAGAAATTTCTTCACTGAAAGGGTTGTGAAGTATCCAAACAGGCTGCCCAGGGAAATGGTTGAGTCACCATCCCTGGAGGTCTTCAAGAAACATGTAGATTTAGAATTTAGTACCACGGTTTAGTGGTGGACTTTAGTACTAATTTAAAGGTTGTACTAGATTATCCTAGAGGTCTTTTCCAACCTAAATAATTCTATGTTTCTGTGATAAAGCCAGGAGACTTTCCCCATTCAAAACTAAAATCTGAGGAAGAGTTGGCTTTTTTGCCAAAATGAGTCACAGCAAGATATGCACCCATCATAAAATAAAATAAAATAAAATAAAATAAAATAAAATAAAATAAAATAAAATAAAATAAAATAAAATAAAATAAAATAAAATAAAATAAATTCTAAGGTACAAGAGCTGATGAGTGTTAGCAGTATTTTCCCCACAAAACTCCTCTGCTTATTTCATGGGCTTTCTCTTTTCAGATGTTTTGATTCCTTTTAGCACCAGAAACAAAAAGCTTCTTCAAAATACTGTCTTACACAGTGTTCTTTTTCTGTTCATTCAAAACCCTCATCTTCAAAGTGATTCCTGGACAAGCACACGGTCGCTACTTCAAACAGTGATTGCTTGTTTGCTGTACTCCTCATCTGTGTGAATGCTATTAATTCAGCTTCTGGTCACTACAGAGAATTTTAACAGATTCTTTTTAATTTAAGGAAAGACGGCTTTAAACAGCAGACTTAATAAGTTTTATCCTAAGATACAATATTTTTTCCTTTGCAGAACTAGCCAGTTCTGTAATCAGTGCAGCAAGATGGGAGCCAGTGACTTATAATATCTCTCCTCCCTCCTCTTTTCCTACAGAGGAGCTAGAAATATTTTCAATTTATTGTGGAGAATATCTTTTTTATTTAGAAGAGTGAATAAGTGCGGTACTGGAAAGGTCTGCTTTCACCATTGAATGGGGTTCCCAAAAAACTCAGGCGACTACGTAATGTGTATGAAACCCAGAAGGGTGTTTTGCAATTTTTCTATTTTGCTCATCACTATCCTCAAACTTCAAAAATGTTCATTGAACATTCACCTTTAAAAAATAAGATTTAGAACGATTTGACTGAAGGTAGAGTCCTAGAAGATTTTAGCAATGCCTTTTGCCTGCACCCTTTTTGTAGTATGATGTTGGGTGTCATTATTTAAGTACCTGCAGTGGATCTATGTGAATCTACACTTGTCTACCTCATCTGTCTCTGCAGTCAGTGGAGGGAGGTAAGTGCTTTTAGGGTGTGAGTCATCTCAGTCTGAGCAACTGTAAAGTAGAACGGTTCAAACCTGGTTGATCATCTTACATAATAAAATCAGGGCAGGTACTAGACACCTGTTTCACAGGATCTGAATGACTACTCCAGCAACAGCTAAATTACAAATAGTAAGACAGAAAGAAAATTCCAAGTTTGAAGTTACCTTAAATGTCATTTTAACCTCTGCTTTAAATTCTAGTTGAGTCTGAATTAAAAGATTTTCTTTATCTGTACTCTCATGTTCATGGTGATTTTAATTGCTTCCTGGTTGATACTGTTCCAGTATACACCAAAAACATTTCTGAGGACTAGTTATATTTTTCTATACAAGGTGAAGAGTCTTTTACAACAACACAATAAAACCAAAGATCTGCATCATTTCAGTACATGGATATATCACAGAATCACAGAATTGTCTAGGTTGGAAGAGACCTCAAGTTAATCGAGTCCAACTTCTGACCTAACACTAACAAGTCCTCTGCTAAACCATATCACTAAGTTCAACATCTAAATGTCTTTTAAAGACCTCCAGGGATAGTGACTTCACCACTTCCCCAGGCAGCCCATTCCACTGCCTAACAACCCTCTCGGTAACGAAGTTCTTCCTAATATCCAAACTAAAACACCCCTGGCGCGACTATAGCCCATTCCCCCTCGTCCTGTCACCACGCACATGGGAGAATAGACCAACCCCCACCTCACTACATCCTCCCTTAATGTACTTATAACTCCATGCCCTTGTAGCAAGGGGCCCAAAACTGAACACAGTACTCAAGGTGTGGCCTCACCAGAGCCAAGTACAGAGGGACAATCACTTCCCTAGACGTGCTGGCCACACTATTTCTTATGCAAGCCAGGATGCCGTTGGCCTTCTTGGCCACCTGAGCACACTGCTGGCTCATATTCAGCCGACTATCAACCAATACTCCCAGGTCCTTCTCTGCCAGACAGCTTTCCAACCACTCATCTCCCAGCCTGTAGCTCTGCTTGGGGTTATTGCACCACAGGTGCAGGACCCAGCACTTGGCCTTGTTAAACTTCATGCAGTTGACCTCAGCCCATCGGTGCAGCCTATCCAGATCCTCCTGCAGAGCCTTCCTACCCTCGAGCAGATCGACACACGCACCTAATTTGGTGTCATCTGCAAACTTACTGAGGGTGCCCTCAATCCCCTCATCCAGATCATCGATAAAGATATTAAAGAGAACTGGCCCCAGTACCAAGCCCTGGGGAATGCCACTAGTGACCGGCCTCCAACTGGATTTAACTCCATTCACCACAACTCCTTGGGCCCGGCTATCCAGCCAGTTTTTAATACAAAACTAATTTTAAAAAAAAAAAGGTAATGTGACAGTCCCAACATTTGTGTCAAAAATGTCTAATGTTTTAATTAAACTTCATCATAGTAGAAGAAACATTTAAAGAATAAACTGTTCAATGTTTGCTATTTCAAACCTTGACTGCCTTCTACCCCGAAGCGTCTAGGTTAAACCCAAATTACAACTCACAGAATCACAGATTCATAGAATCATAAAATCGTTAGAATGGCTTGGGTTGGAAGAGTCTTTAAAGATAATCTAATTCCAACACCCCTGCCATAGACAGGGATGCCACCCACTAGATCAGGTTGCTAAAAACCCCATCCAGCCTGACCTTGAACACCTCCAGGGATGGGGCATCCACAGCTTCTCTTGGCAACCTATTCCAGTGTCTCACTACCCTTATAGTGAAGAATTTCCTCCTAATGTCTAATCTAAATTTATCCTCTTTTACTTTAAGACCATTCCCCTTTGTGCTACCATTATCTACC
This sequence comes from Netta rufina, assembly GCF_964035555.1. Classification (NCBI taxonomy): domain Eukaryota; kingdom Metazoa; phylum Chordata; class Aves; order Anseriformes; family Anatidae; genus Netta; species Netta rufina. Next base: position 104,058,234 of record NC_140125.1, on the reverse strand, counting down.
AAAGAGTCCTTCTCTAACCTTTTTATAAGCCCCCTTTAAATACTGAAAGGCTGTGACAAGGTATCCTTGGAGCCTTCTCTTCTCCAGGCTGACCAGCCCCATTTCTCTCAGCCTTTCTTCATAGGAGAGATGCTCCAGACCTCTGATCATCTTTGTAACCTTAACTCCCTCTGTGCCTTTTGCTTTTTAGGGCTCTAATAGAGTTTAGATACTGTCTGGGGAGATCTGTACCTTGTGACATAACAAGTCTCATGCCTGTTGTAATTGTTGCAAGAAAGAATAGCAGGATGGTAGGTTTAATGACTTAAATTTATGTTGATTTTACGTCAGAGATGCTGACATTTGTTGTTTCTTTGCTGTTTTTTGATGACAAGTATGATGTGTGTACACAGATACACATAGGATAGGCACAAGTAACACAAAATATATTTAGACCTACTGGGAAGGAAAAAAAAAAACAAATGAAAGGATCAAATAGATCAAAGGGTCAATGAAACTCTTGCCAGAATTTCTACAATTTTCTACATTTTTTTTTTTGCCAGAATTTCTACAATTTCTACAAAAAAGTCTTAGGTGACTTTTCTGTGATTCCAAAATATTTATCCTCATCATGCTTAGACTCAGTCTCCATCCCATATTCTCCAAACATTCATAAATAAATCCTATATTTAATAATAACAATTCCTATATATAATTATATTATATATATTATATATATATTTATTATTTATTATTTATTATTTATTATTTATTATTATATATATATATTTATTATTGTAATAAATAATAACAATTCCTATAAACAGTCCTTTTCATATGGTTCTCCTTTATGGTTTCAGCTTTGCTGTCAGGTATTCTATGCCTGAGTTAAAAGTCTATGTTGCTTAAGTGGCTCCTTAGACTGGAGGTAACATCCTGTACAGGTCTCTGGGTAACAGTCCACCTCTTGTTTCTAAGCTCTCATCATCTGGATTGGTGCAATCATTTTTGTAATATATGACAATTTATTGAAGAGTGAGCAAAAAGGCAAACATGTAACGGCCCTCCAGTATTACAATACAATCAAAACAGTGTAGCCAAGGAAATGGAGATTATGGATTGATACAGCTACATGTAGAAATAGATCGGCTTTTCAGTTAGTTTTACAAAAAAAAAAAAAGTTTAACTGGGAACTCTAAAGTGTGGCATCTTCTAAAAAGGAAATTCTGTGGCTTTTTAGGCTTATTAGTTCAGAAAACTGTTTATTTTGAATAAAGAAAACTCTATGACCAACTTTAGCACATAAATAGTTAGGGCTGAAGTGATATTTGACAGTTCAGTAACCTGCATTGTGACAGCTATGGAGCTGGGAGTGGAGAAGACAGAGCAGTATGCACTCTCAATTTCTGATCTGTTTTGGTTTTGTCTCTTTCTTTAGTTCTCCCATGATTCTTTTGGCACTGGGTGCTTTGCAGGCTGGAGATGTTAAATTTCTCTTGCTGCTGGTTAATATTCATGCTTTGGGCCCCTTGTGCCTATTTGCTTGGGAGGAGGACGGATCAGGTCCCATACATCACTCAACACTTTTTGCTATTTCAGTACTTAGAATTTGCTCTAGTTTCCTTCTTTAGGAAGTGATATGGTTTTGGTATTCACTTAGTGTCACATTCTAAATAAGCTGTTCATTGTCAGTGTAAGTTTATTATACATTAAAATTTTGAAATTTAAATTCTCAATGGAAAAAGACTGAAGAACTTATATTATTATTTTTTTTTTCAGTCTTTAATTCTCAAAATACATGTCACTAACAACATAAAAGGCTGAAAACAGTTGTTAACACATTATCTTTTGGTTCAACTTGTAAATTCCAAGAGTTAGATTTTTTTTAAATTTAATGACTATGATTCTCACTCAAATCTACTTGTTGCTGAAGGGTAGAAATTGCCAGGCAAAGACACAAATCTCTCTAATTCTCATGATGCTGTCTGTGTTCTGCCCATTGCCTATGCCATAAATTACTAAAGCCAATTAAGAATTGTCCTAGATATTTATTTTATTGCTATGGGATCTGTTCTGTCATATTGTACCCCTACTGCATTGTTTCATCTTCTAGTGAGAGTTGAAGATAGGTGATGTAAAATCTGGTTGACTTACTTCATCTAATCTTTAATAATAATAATAATAATAATAATAATAATAATAATAATAATAATTCAATTTCCGGCTGAAACCTTTGGAGGGCTTTGTACCAGGCAATGAAAAGGAAATCTAGCTCTGTTTTCTTTTTTTGCTGTCCTTCTTATACATTATTCACTATGTCACTAAGAAGGAAATTTTCTAAAGTTGGGGGCACAACACAACATGAGTACTGGGTCAGCCTTCATATGTGATTGGTGGACAGGTGGCTCCAGAGCTCAGCACAGCAGACACTGCACCAATGCAGGAACTTAGACTTTCAAACTGGTATCTAACTTGAGTCCATGTCCCTGAACTGCTGCCATACCACAGACAACAATATGGATGTCACCGAAGATGTACATTTCTTGATTATTTCCTCTTCCTGTAAATTCATCCACATATTTCTGAAAGTTAATATCTTACAGAAAAGTATGAAGGCTCTGTAAGTCTGCAGTTCATCACAGAATAACTTATAGGAAAAGGATGTGTGTGTCAAAAACATCCGTATAAACATTGTTATCTCCTGTTAAAAATAAGTAAGTCTCAGAAGGCACTGAGAACTACGAAGAAATAATGCATTTATTTTCTTTAAATCTTTTTCTCTCCCCATTTTCCCCATGCATTTTTTTTGTAAGTTGTTTTCTCTCTAATGATAATGTCCTTTCTTCAAAGCTTTTAGAACTTCTTGAGCTTAAGCATCTCAGTGGTTGACGAAGTCAGTCAGAACTGAATTGCTTAAAGTCAGAGATACTGTTTTTGAACCAGTGCCACCATCTATTTATAAAGCAATATGGAAAATGTCACAATAACCTTAAAGACATTTTTCCCTCTCTCATGTTTGTAGGATGATTAAATAGGACTTACTTTGTGAAAGTGGTCAGAAAGTAATGTTTCCTCTCACAACTAACTTTCCAAGTTCTCTTTCTGTTTTCTTATAGAAAGAGATAAATCATCATTCTCTGTGTCTGGGCTGCAAGACATATACATTTTCTCCCTTGAACAGAAAAAAACACAGAGAGTCAATACAAGTATTAAATTCCTCATTGATCTCCCCATGCACATAGAAAGGTACACACTGTCTCCAAAGTATTTTGAATAGGGAGAATTTTGCCTCAGTGGATCCTGTCTGCAGGTAGATGATATAAGTCAACAGGTTTACTTTTAAGGATTATCTATATGTTTCATGTTTCCCAGGATCAGGTTTTCTGGGGGAGTTCATTCTGTCCAGCTCTTTAAGGATGCTAAAGAGGAGTGTAGGGGGAGAGGTTTATAGAGTGTCCCTCTCATAGATGGCTGCTCTTTCACTGGAGCTGGCATTCTACTTTTTAAAGAGAAGCAGTAATGAGCTTATTGAATAGTTAGACATCTCTGCAAGGTAAATTAGTGCAAATACTTATTCCTAATAAAAACAACTCTATCAGGGACAATCAAGACCTTGTAATTCAGTTTCCTAAGGGAGAAGGTAACTGATGGAAGAGACTATGCATAAGCCAAGTATGAACTGGGTGATGTGACCTCACTGTGTATATGTAGGAGGGAATTGACTTATACAATTATAAATCTCAGTCAAAAAAAAAAAAATCACAAAGACCATTCAGGTCTATTATATTTTCTCTAGGACTCCTTTAGAAGCCTGACATCAGGGAGAAATGCTGTTGAGAACACTGATTCTAATAAAAGGACTAAGGGAAAAAAGGATTTCCACAAATAATTTCTACCAAGGACTGCTCTGAACACAAACAGGAGCATCAGTGGGCACTTCCCTGTACTCAATTGTTTGTCACTAGGTAGGAAAAAGAAGAGATGTCCTTGGCAACCTCTGAAAAATAAGCTTTTTCATAATTATTACTATTGTATGTTATTTGATATTTAAGATTGTATTTTTACTGGAACAGCTGTCAGAATCTCAGCTGGGCTCAGGCCTCAATGTGCTGCAGGCTAATTCAGTGTATAAAATGCTTGAGGACTGCTTGAAGTTCTCCCTTGTCTGAAGGAGTTGTTGCTGGCCTTTGTCTCTGACGGTAACTTTTGGAAGTGTTTTTGGCCTTCCACTGGTTCATTGCAGTTTGCATGTGGTTGGAAAATAAAAAAGGCAATGATGGCCTAAACAAATAGGGAAAGTCAAAAAAATGTCAGAAGGAAAAAGAAAATAGAGAAGTGACTTGCCTAAAATCATGATGCTAGTTGGAGCTAGAATTAAAAATCTCTTTCCCTTGTCTGCAAATAAATTTAGAGCATTGTCAGATTCCTGGGAAGATTAAACAGAAAGTTCCATGTACTACACATTTCTCTCTTTTTCTGTATATTCTTTCTTAAGCCACATAGGTGTTCTGTAATTGGTTTGCAAAGGCTCATCTCTCATTGATTTGTGAAGTTAATATGGTAGCTTGAAGGAAGACTGCACAGGAAAAGATAGATAAAGCCGGTTGACCTCAGCCTTGAGCCAGATGACGTGCACTATTCAGCATTATATCTTTCTTGTTTGAGAAGTCCAGAGGCCCATTAAGCTCAGACTAAAAGTTCTTAAGAGCGGTAAAATAAATAAATAAATAAAATAAAATAAAATAAAATAAAATAAAATAAAATAAAAGCTTGAAATTCAGGCAGATAAATGAATGTGTGTAGAAACTGAAAGAATAAGGACAATGTTAATCTACGGTGAAACTTCACTGAAATCCAGAGAGATATGGAGGCAAATTGGACCCAAAATATTTACATCTGGAAGCATTTAGCTTTTTTTTTTTTTTTTTTTTTTTTTTTTTCCAAATAAATGTTTTCAGTGAAATGTAAAACATTTTTTTTTTTTCAGCAAAACTAATGTAAATGGTAGCAGTAGCTGTCCTTTACTAACTTTATAACTCTTAATTTTGAGTTTCTCTGAATCTTCAAACAGAGATGTTAGGTGTTTTTGCAATCTTTGTTCTTTTATGGGAAAATAATTATGGTACAATTTCTTTTCATTCAGATTTTAAATCCTGATTAGAGGCATGCAATCACGCCTTCAAGTAAAATATATAATTTTATACATTCATCTTTCTAAATTACAACAAATTGTCCAACTTTTATTTTTTGGACTGTGTAGTTATAGCAATCAGCTTACCTGCTCTTCACTTCAGCATATGCTATAGTGCCCTAAGTGATGAATGTCATTTTAATCAAAAGGCTTGGAGAAATCTTCTGATCTAATATAACACTTCAGCTTAGAAAACATGTTGCCTCAAGAAAGCAGTAAGAATTCAGAGACTTTGTTTTAGGGCTTCTTCAAAACAGGTTTTAGATTTTAAAAGTTTGTAATTTATTTGGACAAAGAGGATGTAAGAACACATCAAACTAGGTTCAAGTTAAAATCATAGTTTTGATTAGTTTTTTTTTCTTCATGATGAGACAAGCTCTTAAAAATATTAAAGCTGTTCCCTCATTGTTTCCAAAAAATAATGGAAATTGAAATGTGTGACCATTCATTCCTGACCCCACTACTGTATGGGAGAATCGGACACAAAGCATTGCATTTAAAAAAAAAAAAAAAAAAGTAAATAAAAAATACATCAGAATTAGTTAGTAGTTAGTAGATTTATGGTAGAAGGTTCTCTCAGGCCTCAAGTCTGAGCACGAGAAGGAAAAGGGGAGTGCAGTGAAATAGTCTCCATCTTTTTCTGTCTAAACATATGGGGAAGGATAGATGAGGTTGTAACATATTGAACATTTCCCTAAAGGGAACACCCTTTAGGTGTTTAGGCTCAATAAGGTTCTAGATTTACCCAGGCAGGTAGAAAAGATAACATTTGGATATACTTTGCAGGCTTTCACTCTGTATGTTATGAGCACATATACCATTTGATTATTTTCAAAAATATACAAAGACCATATACAGTTAAAAAAACAAAATACTGAGTATATAATTGTAATCTGGTTTGTTATGAACCTAATACACAGTTATTTCTTAGAAACGATCTCTCCCTGGTAGAAGAATTGGTTAATATATTGTACTCACAAACTGGAATTTGTTGAGTTGTGTTATTGACTATCCAAGCTTATAACTACCTACAGATTCAATTAGGAGTTTATTTACATACAAAGGTAAACTCCAAAAAAATGAAAATAATATATATACATATGTTATATACATATAAAACAAATTAAAAGAAAAGATAAAGACTTTTAACAGTATATTGTAGCATGGGAATTAAAACCAATTCAAAGGGTGATTAAGGTCATGATCTCACAAAGCTGGCCCAATGTACAAAAGACAGTGAAATTCCTATAAATTCTTCTAAAATCTCTGGAGAATCCAAATTCTAGGTAGAAGACACAAACTCATGTCATGCAGAGGGTTGAGGTGTTTTCCTCCATTTCTTTCCTTTAAAATGTCTTAGGTCTCTGTAACATGGGATTTTAAAACAAGGTGGAAGTTGCAGCGTGAAACACTGAGGAGCATATTTTCTGCTGACGTGTTTCCACTGAAACCAGTTGAATTCCACCAACAGATTTTGGCTCTGAAAGTCAGGAAATGCCAAACTTAGGTTGAATGTAGGGCAACATGACAGTTTTTTTTGCAATACAGAAAGCACACTTGTTTTCATTTGCAAATAGCTTGTGTAAGCTGCTGAGGAATTTGAAAGAGTTCACTCAGCACTACTTCCAGCTCCCCAGATAGCCAAAGAATATCTTATGATAATACAAAAGTCACCAGTGTGCCTATTCTTAAGTGAGTACATTATAGAATGAAAGTAGATTTATACTCTCTAAGAAGGATGCACTGAGAAAACAATCTTGATGTTTTCTACAGGCATATGCATACACACTCATCAATATCTTTCTGCAGCTAATTCATATCTCTATTTCATGAACTGGTGTCATTGCCTTTAAGTCAGTAACCTTAAGCTCAGAGGCTTCCAGCTCCTTAGAAATCAACATATTGTGGCAATATAAAAGATGTTTTCATAATAACAGCTTTTTAGAGACAGGAAACAACTAGAAATATAAAAATCAATAAAGCAGAATGTTGAGGTTTGGGGCAGTTTCCACTGGAATCTGAGAACACCACTACAAGCATTTCTTCCTTGTGTTTTTTCAAGTTCCTTTTTTTTTTTTTTTTTTGGTATTTTAAAATATTTTCTTAGTCTTCTTTTCCATGTGAACACTCTGAGACAAAATGTCATCAGTAAAAGCTAGTGAGGCTTTCTAAAGCTTTTAACAAAACAAAACAAAACTAAACAAAATACTGTTGATGCATTTGGTTATTGGTGTATATTTTGTCTCTAATATGTCCACTTTGTTATCCAAAACCATGCCTACAGTCATAACTGAGGTTATGAGTACTTACACTCCATTTTTTCAAAAAGGGTAAAAAAGAGGAACCAGGGAACTGTAGACCAGTGAGCCTCACCTCTACACCTGGCAAGGTTATGGAAAAGATCCTCCTGGAAGCAGTGTCGAGGCACATTCAAGACAAGGATGTGCTCTGAGATAGCTAGCATGGCTTTACCAAGAATAAATCGTGCCTGACCAATCTGGTGGCTTTCCACAATGGATTGACTACATCAGTTGACAAAGAAAGACCGATTGATGTCATCTACCTGGACTTCTGCAAGGCCTTTGACACAGTCTCACAGAACATCCTGGTCTCCAAATTGGAGAGATGTGTATTTGGTGGACTATTCAGTGGATAAGAAATAGGCTTGAAGGTCGGACCCAGAGAGTGGTGATCAATGGATCTCTGTCCAAGTGAAGGCTGGTGACAAATGGTATACCACAGGGGTCTGTCCTCAGCCCAGTACTGTTTAATATCTTCATCAATGACATAGTCAGTGGGATTGAGTGCATGCTCAGCAAGTTTTCAGATGACATCAAGCTGAGTGGTGCAGTTGATATGATAGAAGGAAGATATACCTTCCAAAAGGACCTGGACAGGCTTGAGAAGTGGGCTCACATGAACCTAATGAGGTTCAACAAGTCTAAATGGAGGGTTTCTATAGCACCTGGGTCAGGGAAATCGTGGACATGAGTAGAGACTGGAAGAAGAACTCATTGAAACCAGACCTGCAGAGAAGGATTTGGGGATTCTGGTGGATGAAAAGCTCAACGTGAGCCAGCAGTGTGTGCTTGCAGCCCAGAAGGCCAACTGCATTATGGGCTGCATTAAAAAAAGGAGTGGCCAGCAGGTCAAAGGAGGTGATTGTTCCCCTCTACTCAGCCCTGGTGAGGCCCTACCTGGAGTACTGCATCCACGTCTGGAGTCCCCAGCACAAGAAGGATTTGGAGCTGTTAGAGTGGGTCCAGAGGAGAGCCACAAAGATGATTAGAGGGGTGGAGCACCTCTCCTGTGAAGAAAGGCTGAGAGCGTTGGGGCTGGTCAGCCTGGAGAAGAGAAGGTCCTAGGGTGAATTTATTACAGGTTTTTAATACTTAAAGGGAGCTTATAAAAATGATGGAGATCAACTCTGCTCAGTCAGATTATGACAAGACAAGGGGAATGGTTTTAAAATAAGAGAGAGGATATGTAGATTAGAGGTTAGGAGGAAATTCTTCACTCCGAGGCTGGTGAGGCACTGGCACAAGTTGCCCGGAGAAGCTGTGGATGCCCCATCTCTGGAAATGTTCAAGACCAGGTTAGATGAGGCCCTGCGCAACCTGGTCTACTGGGTGGCATCCCTCCCTATGGTGTGGGGGGGAACTAGATGATCTTTAAGATCCCTTCCAACCTGAGGCATTCTATGAGTGTATAACAATAAATTTCAATACCAGAACAATATAGTTGTAGTTTTAAGGCACCTCTTGGATGTGTTCTGCCAAAAGTGCCATGAAACCAAAATATGAAACAGGTTGCTGAAATGTAACTTTAAGACTGACTACCTGAGCTACAGTCCCACTTCTGGACTCTAGAAAAACACATTTTCAGACACATGCTCCTAATGTATTGTCATCTGCAGTGAGGATAAAGAAGCTCCCTGCTCCACAGAACATACAAAGGGCACAGGCAGGAAAAAGGGTGGAGTCCAGCACAAAAGCCTTCTATTAAGATGCTGAAAACTAAAGAATAAAAATTTGTTCCTCAGTGTAGTGTGAGTGAAGGAGAAAGAATTTCTTTCCAGCAATTAATTAAACAATACCTGCTGAGAATGTGGAGGGAGAGAAGAACTTGTGTGAAAAAGGATACATTAATTTACAACAGCAGTTTAAACTACTTATGGCAAAATCCCATGAGCTGCTCAGTGAAGAACCTTGGGTTTTAGTACTGCAGGTAAAACTTCTCCTCAGTGAAATTCCTCATTTATAAGGATGTGTTAAGTCCTTCTTTATGATTCCTTCTCAGAATTATTTCCCCAGTCTAGTGTGAAATCATTTTTTTCATTCATGATTTTCCCTGCTGTTATCCTTTCATCCATGTGAGCTTGAACATAATTAGAAGAACAGATTCATTCGTGTCATTTAATAATTTACATAATTTGATTTCATTTCCACTTGAATTTCTTTTTATTTAGAATTTACATTTACAGCAGCTAGCTAGCAGTGTCCGTTTCTCATCTTTATTTTATTGATACATGGGCGCCTATTGCCAACAGATACTGTTATACCTCTATAAAATAGCATGTGGAAGCAAGCAAGAGCTAGGTGTAGTAATAAAAATATAGTTTTTTTCAAGACCAGAGTAAGGTAGCATTGTCATGTATTTTAGATGGTCGGCAAAAATATTCTATTTTCTTCTAATCTCTTCTCCTTAACAATCTGTAAAATTAAAGGAAATCAATATTAGTAATTGGTAATTAACATTCTGAAATTCACAAAACATGTTTAAATCTCAACCAAAAATTTAAATCTCTGCTTAATAGTTTAGTTGAAAGCTAAAAAGCCAAAGACAAGCTAAGAAGTTTCTTCCAGTTTTGTCCTTTTTTTTTTTTTAGGCCCCAGTTTCTCCTTTCACCAAGGCATACAATCCTTTTCTTGGTGCCCAGATTAGTGTGATGGGACTCTTGTGGGCTGGGAACATGGACAATTATTTTGGATACTCATGCCTCAGATATCATCAGATATCATTGCTCATAGATTATTTCTCCTTCTGAAGACAGTTGGTGCAGCATGTGTAACTAATTATAATTTTATTAATTTTGCATATCAATTTTTCTGAAAGGAGATTAGAATTCCCAAAGGAAAATGGGATGGAACTAACAGAATGAATACAAAACACACATATTTCTCTCAGGTTTCAATAGTCATGTGTTTTCCTGTACATTCAAAACTTCATCTGGCAGTTTAAATCAACAGTCTAAGAGTCTGATTTTTCCACCAAATTGTTTAGATACAGAGTCTTGAAGAAAAAAAAAAAAAAAAAAAAGGAACAACAACAACAAACTAGGATTTCCATTCCCACAAGTTCTTCCCATGGGAAGGCTAGTAGTTTAGTAGTTCTGACTGCAGAACCAAAAATACAATTTGTGACTATTCAAGGCATTACCTGAGTGACTTGTGAAAGTATTGGGGAGCATTTACAGCATCAAATTCTTGACATCTAACATTTTAGTCCAGTGTTGATCCTTCTTGTAAAAGCAAAAGAGAGAAAGAGGTACACGTTAAGGTTAACATGGTGAATATACTTTGGTTCCCTCTATAGCCAGAAGAGAGAGGAAAAACACTGTTGAGGTGATTCTGGGCAGAAACTTAGCTTAACTAATTGGACTTTTACTTTGGAGGAGCCTTTCCCATTCACAACACAGGAAACCTCAGACAACCAGCCTCCTGGTTAGAGCACCTTTCCGTAATTATAATTCTGTGGTAAGAAGGCCTACAGTATGCTGTTCTATATTCTTAGTAGTGGGTTTTGATTTTTGTAAAAAGCATAACTTTTGCTCAGATGCTCCGAATAATGATGTAAAGTGCAGGAGAATCACAGAATCACAGAATATCTAGGTTGGAAGAGACTTCAAGATCATCGAGTCCAACCTCTGACCTAACACTAACAAGTCCTCCACTAAACCATATCACTAAGCTCTACATCTAAACATCTTTTAAGGACCTCCAGGGATGGTGACTCAACCAGTTCTCTGGGCAGCCCTTTCCAATGCCTAACAACCCTCTCGGTAAAGAAGTTCTTCCTAACATCCAACCTAAAACTCCCCTGGTGCAACTTAAGCCCATTCCCCCTCACCAGGCACGTGGGAGAACAGACCAACCCCCACCTCGCTACAGCATCCTTTAAGTTACCTGTAGAGAGCGATAAGGTCTCCCCTGAGCCTCCTCTTCTCCAGGTTGAACAAGCCTTGAGAAGACACTCAAGAATTCTTCTCTTTTGAATTTCACTACACTTTGGAATTTGTATACAAATATTTTTATTCTATTATCTACTCATAACAATGATAGATAATACCATTACAATAACTGCAGGTCCTGATTCTTAACTACTTTTCACTGTCTTAAGCCAAAATATTTTTTTCCCTAAATTTAATAAAACTTCAGTGGTGCTGAGACAGTACTAATTATATCAAAAACAAATTAGTGGTCTGTCAAAGTAATAGAGATAAAATCATCTCTTATTTTTTTTCAATGGACAAACCAGATGGCCAAAAAAAATATTCTTCTGTCGGGGTTTCTGCTAGTCACTGATAATAAGCATTTTACTGATATTTTGTCAAAACATCCAGTTTAAGATGTCTCCTAGGAATAACTGATAAATTATGACTGAACTGTTTGTTTCACTCTTGAAGGACAGCATTTATAACTGCTTTTTAACATCATTTTATCATAATTATATCGCATTATCACATTCATCACATTTTATAAGAGTTTTTCAGTCACTTTTTTGCAAGTGCAGTTAATGTTCTTAGCCCAAGCTGCAGCTCAGATAGATCCTATTGGTCTCCAAGGGGAGTGTGGCTCCACTTGGAAGCCTGGACCATGCTGAGGTCATTTCTGAACTGAGCCCAGAATCAGGTCAGAGCAGCAGATGGACATCCATGCTATGGACTGCGCTTCTTTTCTAGGAGAACTTAGGGCATAGGGAGAAAACATGGTTGTACTCTTAGGTTTAATCTTGAGATTAATTTAGGGCTGAGAAAAGTCCCTGACTAGGAGGTCTATGAATTCCATACCTTATATAATGGAGCTGCCCAAAATATATTCTTAACTATTGTATTACCTAAAGTGACTCAAAATTAGAAAAAGTTGAAACGTGTGAATAGATTGTTTGAAAAAAAAAAAAAAGAAACAAAATGAAAATTAGCAATACTAATATAAAAATGAAATAAAATAGAATAAAAATTAAATAAACAAACCCTAATTCTATCTCTTGTTTTGGTGGTTTTATTCTTTTAGAACAAAGATAAAAATAGGTACAGGAAATTATTTTGAACTGAGAATAGGAAACTGCATTTCAGTATGTAACAGTCAATTTGAAAGCTTTGTTTACGGAATATGGAGTTGCATAATTTATTTTAAATACCAATTTTTTCTTCCAATCAATCCACTGAAGTGACTTTCACCAGCAGCAAAAATTCCTAATTTCATAGAAGTTCCAGAAGATGTTATCAGCTGAGACAAAAGTTTAAGAATGGAAAGAGTGAACTCTTGCATTTCCAACTTCCTGGAAAGCACCAGTGACTCCATACTGAGGCAAAACAAACTGAGAGGTAAAGGAGGAAGAGTTCCCCAGGTCAGTGGGGAACCAGATCTTAATATTTCAGTATCTGGCTTGTAGCCAAGCCAAAAACAAGAGAGCCAATTTAGAAACATCCTTCCTTCCGCAGCCCACTCTGATCACCACCCACACCATCATCTTCTCAAACAAATGTCTGAGAAGAACCAACAGCAAAATGCTGAGAGCCTCATTTGAAAGTATATATGTGGTTTTTTTCAGGGTTGGAGGGTGATAGGAGACTCCCTGCCTTTCTGCTCTCTTTGCCTCTCCAGGGGAGGCCATGATTTGCCTATTATATGGCATGTTGGACAATAAGCCCCACGCCTGCAAACATGACTTTTTCCATAGTTACGTTTTCTCTGTACTCATGCTTGCTCTGTGGAGGATCACCTCCATTTACTGTGGCACATATAGAGTAAATATATCCATAGTTTCAGTTCTATGAAAGAAATAGAGCACTGAAAAAAAGTGTGTTTCCATGGGAAAACATTTCTCCACTGGATAAAGTTGTTCTGACTTCAGTTTTAAACCTTACATGCTGGCACTACTTAACATCCAGACATAAAAGTTGATCTGTAAGAGATAAACATTTTTGTTTGCTAGTTTGTTTTGTTTTGTTTTCTTATTGATTATACAATTATCTAGAAATACACTACTACAAAGTCCTACAGGTTTAATCTAAACAATATTTGAGGTTTATTACTATTGCAGTCAATCTGTAGTACAGTCAGTCTGAGTAAGCATTTAATCAGAAAATGATAGCTCCTTTCACAGCAGTTAGTGATCCAGGTAGGTTTGTGAGTGTGTAAGTGTGAAAGTTTTCCCATTTGGCTTAAGAGGGCCAAATGTTGCTCTTGGATATGTATTTGTTTCTTCTATTAATATGTGCATTTTTGCATATATTTAATATTTCTCTCGAGAGCTCTAAAGAGAACAATTTTCATGCTTAAATTATTATGTTACACCACAAAAAGTTCTTTAAAAAATACTACCTTTCTGAGCCTCAAAGCCACCCACTGCATATTAGCTGTTGGAATAATAAGTTAAACAAAACAAAACAAAAAGGATACAAATAAAACAAATCAAAACAAAACAACAACAACAAAAAGAGCCAGAAGTGTAAATGAGAAGTTAAGTAGCTTGCTCAAGGATTTACCAAAGCTAGGAAATTAGAGTTAGTCTGTATAAGGAGATTCTAGAATGACCAGACCTGGCTATGAATTATTATATATCAGAACAAGCACAATTTATTTGGAGTTAATTTTTTTTAGATTTAATTGCAAAACATGTTTTAAAATAAGTGCATCTAACTCACAGGATTACTATAAAAGCTATTGCCTTTTAAGTTACTCTGCCTTAGTCTGAATTTATTTCTCTCCATAGATAAACCAGTAATGAAATCAGCAGAGTTCCAACAACTTTGGATCACTCCCTAACAGACATGTGATCCCATAATTAGTTCAAATTCTTGCTCCTTTCAAATCTACCAGCTTTATTTTTATGTTCACTAAAATTTTAAATTAAAATTCTAGTGGTACTTCAACATATGTACAGCCTGCTCTTTTCTTGCTTGATAAGGGACAAAGAAGCAGAAAGGTAAATAACTCTAAGAAAACTGGAAGAATTGGTTGAGACTGTCACAGCAAGCACCCCAAAGGCAGTGAAGGGTCTAACTGAAGAGGAAGTACCAAGAGACCCCATACAACCAGAGAGTACACAACATGACTAGCCAGGGCAGCCTGACATATCAAAGTGAAGGTGTGAGCTGAGCAGTGCAATGAAGGAGGAAGTGGATAACTTATGTTTCTGTGCTGGAAAAATATTTGCAGAGAATAGATTCATAAATGCATCTCCTCATTTTAACATTTTGCTTATTTTTTACTTTTTTTCCTTTTTAAGAAAATGAAGAAGTGTGAATTAGAGCTGAAACTTGTAGAGTAGATGTGCTTGTAGCAGTTAAGTAATCTCTTTTTGTTTTATCATTGTTTTTCTATCCAAATGTGTAAACTGAATTTGGCTGGAAGAGATAAATATTGAAGAGGTCAGTATGGGAGTTTACTGTTGCTGTAACATCTTTCTGAAGTGTTGTTAAATAAATAAATGAATGAATGAATGAAATAAAAGACTCAATTTTGCTTTATAAGCAAGGAGTTATTTTATGTTGTGTCCAGCATGAAATTCAGGAAATTCAGACTTAGTGAAGCTCTATGTAAGAGAAAAAGTACCATTCATGTAAGTGCAGTATCAAGAATTGGACTGAACAAGGTATAGAGACAGGCTTTAATCACCAAAACCAAACTAACATACAAAATAAAGAAATCCAATTTGCACAAGCAGGAAACAAAGAACCAAATATTCTACTCTGCCCTGGTGAGGCCCCACCTGGAGTACTGCATCCACGTCTGGGGCCTGCAGCACAAGAAGGATGTGGATCTGTTAGAGTGGGTTCAGAGGAGGTCCACAAACTTGATCAGAGGGCTACAACACATCTCCTATGAAGAAAGGCTGAGGCAGCTGGGGATGTTAAGCCTGGAGAAAAGAAGGTCCTAGGGTGACCTTATTGCAGCTTTTCAATACTTAAAGGGGGCTTATAAAAAAGATGGAGATCAACTTTTTGCTGTACTGGGTCTGGCTGGAATGTTAACTTTCCTGGCAGCAGCCCGTACAGTGCCGTACTCTGTACTTGTAGCTGGAACAGCAGTGTTATCACACCAGTGTTGTGTCTACTGCTGAGCAGTGCTGGCACAGCATTGGGCCTCTCTCTAACCCTCCTAGGGGGTGGGCAAAAAGTGAGGAGAGAAACCTCACTAGGGCAGCTGACCTAAACCAATCAAAGGGATATTCCATACCATGTGATGTCACACTCAGCAATAAAAGGTGGAAACAGCAAGAAGAGGGGAGGGGTGGGCTCTTGTTGGGAAACGTCGGTCCTCCTCTCAAACACCGGCTTCATGCGTTGAGGCCTTGCTTCAAGGACGTGGTCAATCATCGCTCATTTGTGGGAAGTAGAGAGTAATTTCTTTCCTCTGCACTTCCACATAGCCTTCATTTATTTTGTTTGTTTGTTTTCCTCCCTTCTTTTTATTTTTCCTTTTCCCCTCCCTTTTCCCCTTTCCCTTTTTATTTCCCCTTAGTTAAATTGTTTAGTTCATGGTAGTCTTTATTTAATTATTATAATTATTTCCCTTTAATTAAATTATCCTTATCTCAACCCGTGAGTTGTTCTTTGCTTTACTTCTCCCCCTCCTCATCTAAAGGAGGGGGAATGAGAGAGCGTTTGTGGGGTTTAGCTGCCCAGCACGGTAAAACCACCACATTTGCTCGGTCATATAATGATAAGACAAGGGGAATAGTTTTAAAATAAGAGAGAGGAAATGTAGATTAGAGGTTAGGAGGAAATTCTTCACTCCGAGGCTGCTAAGGCACTGGCACAGGTTGCCCGGAGAAGCTGTGGATGCCCCATCTCTGGAAGAGATGTTCAAGACCAGAGATTTCCTCTGCTTGTTTATATTTTTATTTAGCTTGACAGACTAAAATAATACAAATAAATAGCATTTATGTATGTTTTTTAAAAGTATATCATGACATAAGAAGGATTGGTCAAAGAAGACAAGAAATACATATGTTACACAACGATGATATCTAAACAAAAATATATTTGGGAGAGTGAGAATATGCAAAGGGTATGGTGATGGATAGCAAGGATGATGAACATGTTGTCAGTCTGTGGAGCAGGGATTTTTCATTTATTTCTCACTTATAATAAGTTCTGTTGAGAAGATACTGTTTCATTTTTCAATTGTGTGCAAGCTTAGCAGAGAAATGTAAAAAGTTTCATATTTAAATTGTCTTTATATTTTGGATAGAATGCTGGATTTTTTCTCAGTGTCCCAGGGGTACCATAGTTTTTCTCTCCAAAATCCAGTGATCTCTGAGTCTTCTCACTGACATGGAAGGATGTCTTATTTTCCACACTTTCTACTCCAGTATGCTAATGTATGATTTTCAGGCGACATTTCAGTTTGAAAAAGCGTGCTGCAATCAAGATGCAAAATAAATTACCTCATAAAAATTCAGTCACGATACTACTTTCCATTCCAGGCTTGGGATTGGAGTTACATGGCATTCACCCCCTCCCCATTGCACTTATGGCCACCTCACTCTGGAAGAAGTGCTGTAAGAATGTCCTTCAGGCAATTCTGAGGGGGGAAAAAAAATCTATAGCAGAGTGTTTGAAGGAACTTAAGGATGAGGAAAAATAATGAAAGGATTTTGTGGTCCATCTCTTCATTTTTCCACACAGAACAGAGGATATTACATTTTACTATAAAATAAAAACGCTCTCTACAATAAAATTTTAGTGTACAACTGTAAATGTAGATAAATAAAAACAAGAAGTGCATAAATAAATGTTTCGTAAAAGAATAAGCTGACTGTACACATTCTGTAATAGTCTACAGCCGCATGTTAGCATTGCCTTAAGCTATCCCTGCTGTTCTATAAACACAGAAGATTTCCCAGGTAATCCTATAAAATGTAGCTACTATATTCGGTAAATATATATATATATATATATATATATATATATATATAATCTGAAAAATTGGAATAAACTAAAAATTAGGTATAATTCAATTTTGTAAATATTATGGTCATTTTATTTGTTTATTTTTTTCTGGGAAAAATATATATTTTTTTCTATTCCTCTATGTATTTCATTCTTACTTGAACAAGTGAATAAAAGGATAACTATACAAGAGATTTTATATTTCCAGTTACTTTTTGCTTGAAAATGACTGCTCAACTAGATCAAAATAGCTATTTTTTCCCAGTTTACTCAAGATTTCCTTTCAAAACCTAACTCCAAACATTTTAGTTTTTTACAAAACAAGCTGTTATACATAAAAACTTGCATATAAATACCTTTCAGTAAAAAAAATAAATAAAAAGTTTTAATCACCCCCAAAGTACGTTGTAATACCTCTTTAATGGTATTGCAAATGGAAGCTGTTCAATCCTATGAAATAGGAAATCATGAGGACATATGATTTCTCCAATCATTGCAAATAATACAACGTAATACAACGTGCCAGTCTGAATCAAATAGAAAGATCAACTCATAGAAATAAAAATTTGGTAGCCTTTCTTCAGTCACTAAATAAGCATATCTTGAGAGAAAAAAAAAAAAAAAAAATCATGAGGAGCATAAAGTGTTATAGAATGGAAGTTTTATAACTTGACATCAGTAACATTAACTATACTTTATGCAATCTGTCTCTTACTTCTGAGAATAGATAATCAGAATTTGGAAATGGGTTGAAATAACCACAGTTGTAGCTTTCAGTTTATTAGAGAAGTAGCTATGAAGTGTATACTGTGGACATTCAGTAAGGTACAGTTAAGATGGTGTCTGACCAAGGTTATCTGTTCTATCATATGACAATTTGGACATAGTGTAATCAAGGGAAATTTCTACCCTGCAGCAAAAATCTGATTTCAGTGAAGCATCAAAAAGGACTGGCAGTAAAGATCCTCTATCACCAGTGGTGGTATTTGCAAGTCTTCTCAACAATCTCCATTTTGTGTTTTGTGCGTTTTCCTCCTAAGTTTGTGTGATGTTTCATATTCAGTCGTACGTTAGCATGTGGAAGGGTTTCAAAACATCCTTTTTTCTCTCACGTTTGTTTTTCTTCCCAGACTGTATGTCATTCTGTGCTTTCCAGCCTAGCTTTTAACTTTATCCCCATCTGCTTGTAATGTTTAAGTTTCTTCTCCATCTGCCATGGCTGACAATTTCTCTGTTCATGATTACTTTCACAATGACCAGAACACGGAAAATATATTAATATCAATACCATATTTCCCTTCACAGGTGATGGGGGTACCGGAAAGGTGTTTTCTGTGCTTACTTACTGATGGCTCACACATTATGTGTTTATTCTTGCCCTGTCTATATTAGCAAGGTAATAATATCTGGTTTATTTTACTCTTCCGGTCCTCTTTCCTGAAAATTAGATATCAGTTGTTATCTTCTGGTGGGAATGATAGAGGTTAATATACATATTATATGACCTTTTAGGCCTATTCTCTACTTTTGCATAATTACCTTTTTGTCTTGGAATTTATCTTTGCCTTTTTCCCTAAAACATTGCACTTTTGTAATTCATTATACATTTTACCAGCTCTTCTCTGAACCATCTTACTATCATCCTTGCTTCTGTCTGCTTAGGGACATCAACAGTCTTGCTCTGATCCTGACCATACAGTGAGTCTTCTGACCACATTGGTTTCTTGTGGACATAACTTCCCAACACCAGACACCTCATTCCATCCTAGCTGATTCACTGCTGACACCTCAGCTGCTCATATGCTCATGCCTCAGTCAGATATAAAAAGATCCAATCTAAGTGATCATTGTGTGCAAATATCCTTCAAGTGCTCAAAAACCTCTTAGCAACCTTGCAGATCCATGCAAGAAAAGAAACTGAAGTTACCCGGAGGTAGTTTGTGTTGCTTTTGACAATGTGGAAGGGTTGAATTTTCAGTGCCTATCCACCTGCTCTAATTCTGACTTCATTCAAATAACTAAGGATAAGGAAGTACAAGCTTTCTCAAATGCATGTCTCACAGTGTAATTATCCCTTGAGCCACGGCAGAAAAATATGAGGAAAATATTTTTCTTTTAAAATGCAACTTTAAAGATGGAAAACATTTTCAGTGCATGGAAATGTCTTTTAACCTAGCTCTGCTGGGTATAAAATGAACTTTATTTTGAGTGACAGTCTGCTATTTTCTTCTCAGAATCTTCAGTCTAACTCTATTTCATGGTGTGTCGACTCTCTATATGATTACTCCAATATTCAGGTGCAGAGAAGTAAATGTTTCATGAAAGTGATGTCCCTGTCAGTAGTGTGCATATCATCTGGCCCCCTGAGCTGTCAGTGAACAGATTGTAGAATTACCATTAGAATACAGGAGCCCATAGCTGCAGGCAGTAAATGGAGAGCCGGTAAGCATATGTCACCAGCGTGATATTTTAGCTTCGTATGAATTTGTAAAGTGGAAATAAGCCAGCAGTACTACAGCAACTGCTAACTGCTCTGACTATCCATGTTTCCACATTACACCATATGTTCACAAAATTTGCAGTAAAAGGAATAAAAACTGCTTTCCACTTTTGTGAAATATAACTTTATGGGATGGGGTTTAAAATTTCATTAGTCTAATGCTTTAGATCTTGTGTGTTTAGCTTGATGAAATTTACTTTTTAGGATATCACAGAATTTCTGTGGATGTCTACCTAGGAAATTACATTTAGCTGCCAGCAGGATAAAAACAAGGCACATCTGGTTTGGTCCTCTAGGGAGGAAGGTGCTAGATGCATTTGGATTTCAAAGTCAAATTATATTTTTAATCATATTCAAGATGCAGTTGGATAGCAGTCCATCCATGCAGGCAGACGCAGAGTTCAATGTTGGCTATCACTCTTTTTATTAACCTTGGTGAATTTTGTCTGGTGAATTTCCTATGACTGTTTTGAATTGAAAAGAAAGACCAGGATTAGTGAAGAGGTATTTTTACCTAAAATGTCAATCCTTTATTTTAAAATGGTCAGATTTTCATCCAATTATAACTGTTAATTTTTCAAATTATAGGAAAGCATAGTAATGCCAACCATTAAAAATGATAAATTGTTAATGTTACTTTCTATAGCACATTATACCTTTTCCTGTTAATAGTATCATTTATATTGAAGAAAACCCAGACACCTTCTAGCTCCCTAGCGTTGAATAGTAATTGACCAAAATCCTGGTGTTCAGTTGCATACTAAAATCTGAATTAAATCCTGCAAGTGTCTGTGTGTCTCCATCTACACTGGTGTAGAGAGAGTGAAGTGGGAAGGACTTGGCATCTGGGAACATCAGGCTTTTGCGATCTGAAATACATTCAGATCCTAAAACAAGATGGGGTAAAGCTATGATCTAGAGCCCAACCAGATCCTGACCCTTTTTGCTAGGAGAATAAATCAAATTAATTAAGACTCTTTCACCCAAGATCTTACCCAGGATGTTAACAAGATTTTATTATTAGACAGTAAGACAACCTTTGTCTGTTCTGTGCTTTGCCACAGAATGTTAGCCTTTAGTCACTCATGCCCAGTTGCAATATACAATTATTCATCACCCATTGTCTTGGAGAGGCTAACAGATAACATTAACACAACTGTAATTTTTAATAACAAATCAACCAATTAGTAAATATATGGCTATTTTCTGTGTTGAAACTTGATAAATAGAAGTAGTGACATCAGAGAACTTTCAGTCTTGTTAGCTGACAATGTCATACACCACGGAGACACTTAACACATACACAAAAAAAATAGAAATATGTTTAATTATTCCCTTTATGTCCTTCGTAAATAAAATAAAATAAAATAGAATAAAATAAAATAAAATAAAATAAAATAAAATAAAATAAAATAAAATAAAATAAAATAAAATAAAATAAAATAAAATAAAATGTCAAATTTCATGACATTATGAGCATCAAAGAAGAGCCATTTATTAAATAAAGCATTTGGACAAGTTCAGATTCTATTTCTTGAAGGTAAAAAAAAAAATAGTTCTATGTTGTTCTGATTTATTGGCTAGCTGAGTTACTTTCTTCTCTCTATGTGATTATTGCTATGTTGTTTGGTGGCCATCATTTGGAATTGTAAATCTAATTAATTTTATGGGCACCATGAGTATTTTCATATTGCTCAACTAGAGATAAATAAATGTATAAGAATAAAACAAGACTAATGTTGGGTTACAAACTGAAACACTACAAAGATGAAATAATATACAATACAAAATGCTCAATCATTGATTGACCTGTGAAGGAACATTGTTATTGAAATTTGGAATTTATTTATTTATGTATTTATTTATTTTATATATATATGTGTGTACATGCACTTAGGTCCATGATCTATGACTGCACCAAACTTCAAGGTTCTACTCAATGGCATTGTGAAAAATCACCACTGTACCTACAGCATACTTGCTTGCTTTCAGCAATTTTCTTGGTTACAATCAGATAAAGAGATCTGGTGACCTTTATTCACCTTAATTTTTCCAGACTGAAGGCTTGCTGCATGTTAGTATAGACAGAAAGGAACTGGTTCACAAAGCATGGCTAACAAATTGATGGTTCAAATTTGATGAAATAACTGAAAGGTCACCTTTCAATGTTAGAAGGGTTTATCCCTTCTTAGCTTATAATGGTTGCATAAATTAATATACCAGATCTCAAGATCCTAACTTAGAATATGGAAACTAATCACCATGAAAAATACCTCATTAACACCTATATTGTACAGAGAACAAATAATGTGTGCCTAGTTGTGGTTTCCTTCTTGTCTACAGTTTCAAAGTAAACAACAACTTTGAAAATAATTAACATATATAGAGAGATATATGTGCTTTGCTAATCAGAGTGAATTTGTGGTGTTGGTTTTAGTTAAAGATCATAGAATTATAGAATCATTAAGGTTAGAAAAGACCTTCAAGATAATCTGGTCCAACCATTATTATTAGTCCTTTTAGCTTTCTTCTATGACACCTGACAGGAGAACCATTCAAGCAGAAAATTATGTAATACAAGAGTAGTCTGTTGCATTTCACCCCTTTTTGCAGTGGAACCTTAATGAAGAAAGAGACTTTTTCAGTGCATAGGATAGCATGAATGAAGATCTCTACAACTTTTGAATTTGAATATTAAAATATGTTATTATTACACACTTATAAAATATGTTTTTACATGGTGGATAAGTGAGATTTTTTCAATCTTTTTGAATGTGTATAAAGACATATATATTCAAGGTAAAGAACCACAAGGTTTCTTTGTATTATCCTCTAATATTTGAAGTATTCATAACAGACATTACACAAAACCCTAGCTGCTATTGGAGTATTGGTTTGTCACCTGGCAAGACATCAGTTGTCATCGCTACCAACAGAGACAATAACATTCCAGTCTCAAAGGCATTTGTTTGTATACAACTCCAGTTTAAAAAGAAACATCTGATGTGATGTTTCGTTCTGTATATATAATTATTATGTACAGAGGACAGAAATCTTGACAATACTTTTTGATCAGCTTGACAATAGCCACTCATAGCTTTATGTTATCTTATTTTGACACATTTCTATTGCATTCTTCTGGTTTAGACATTTTATCCACACTAAAATTAAAATCTGTTCTTCATTAATGCTCATAGGGTTCAAATTTCAACTTTGTATGAAGTACAAATATGAAGTATGAATATAATGTAATTTATTTCACCAGAACACTTAAAGAGAAACTCTTGTTTTGTTGCTGAAACAGAGATATTTGAGGAACTTGATATAATTCTTCAGTGTATATTGTTTAAAATACATGTATTTTAAATATATAAATAATATATAAAATATATATGTATATACACACTAAGAGATTCAATTAGCAAAATTTTCCATTTTCACCATTTCAAAATGCAAACTGCCATTTTCTTTTTTGTTTTAGATGGATTCTTATTCAACCATGTTTATTTTAGGTCAAATTCCCCTCTACTGTTTTTAGAAGAGATGGATTTGTTGTGTACGTTTTGGTGTAGCTATAGCTTTTAACTGAATTTTATTTTTGATTTATCCAAATCCCTGAATCCTCTTTGCTCTGTAAGTGAGAAAAATATTGAGAATAAAAACATCAATAGGCAGACGTACAGTCTCGTACTGGAGCCAGGAGTGGGGGCAGTATGAGAGAATAGGAGGAGCTGAAGGGAAGTTCGATGTGAATGGCACCATCTAGAAAGTGGAAGAAAATAGAAGTTGTTTATTTGGACTTCCCTTTGCAACTGTGCAATGCTTCTGTCTGTCCCTAAAGTGACATCTGGGATAATATCCTTCACTGGTTCTGCCATTGAACAAGCTCTTTGCATGCAACATAACTTCAAGTGGTTTTGATTCCACTTAACTTTCCAGTCCATGCCTCAAAAGCCTGAAAACATCTGAATATTTCTTTCTTCTCCAAGTGTGTACTCAGTTTCTAGTACTGAAGCAAGCAGTAAGTTCAGGGATGTCTTTCTGAATAGATTAAGCACAGGCTGTCTCCTGCTGAACTACTGTCTTTTTGCAAGCAATGGAAACACCAAAACAGAGCAGGATATGGACACATAAATAAAAGTTCCAACAGCAACAAGTAACATTCCCTGGAATGTCTGCCAAATGTTCATTGAGATGTCCCTGAAACCAGACCACTCATGTAACTCCAGCATCACTTAGGCTCACAAGGCTTCAGACAGCATGCTGCTCTCTGTCCCACAGAGCCTGGAACAGGATCCTACACTAAAACAAACTAAAGGAGAGAATAGTAGACATTATATTACTTCACTATCCAGAAACAAAACTGAAATGATGAAAAGAACCAGACTCTGCTGGCCAAGATGAGTGGCCTGCCTGCCTGCTTTCCTTCCTTCCTTTCATCCTTCCTTCCTTCTTTTTATTATTTTCTTTCCTTCTTTTTCTGTCTTTTGTTCTTTCATTCTTTCATTCTTTCTTGATGTCTTTTTATTTAGGCTTTTTTTTTTTTTTTCTTTTTTTTTTTATTTCTTCTTTTTTCATTTCTTCTTTTTTTAACTTTAGGCACTTTTCTGAGGTGAACTTCAGCTTAAACCTGTGCTGGTTTTTAATTACGCCAGCACAAATAAAACACTTTGCAAACATCTGTTTCTGTTTGTGTTTGTATACACTATAAAGCAATTCTTTGAAAAAGAAATCTGTAGAAGAATTAGCTACCCAGGCTGAGGCCTCATTTGCTAAATTCTATCTGAGATCTAATCCTATAGCTGTGTAATAAATCCTGAAAATGATGTTTATGCTGGAAATGCTGACAGAACTTTCACCATAATTACAGCATGTTACTATAAATACATGTCTGTGCAGCATACACATGTAATGTATCCACATGTATATGCTGTATGCAGTGATTTTATTAGTCATGAGGTATTTCATGTTTTACTTTTTTTTTTTTTTTTTTTCAGAAGTAGAAATGTTGCAGTGCTGAAAACTTTCTAACAGTGACAATAACAAAATTATTGTTATATTTGTTGTGACAGCTTCACACAGCTGTCACCTTTGATGATGATGCATGGCATGAATGAGTGATTGGCTAACATATACTGTGAAAGATAAATCTGCACCAGTAGGAATTTTGATTTAATTAAGAAGAAAAGGTTAAAGGTTAAAAAAAAAAAGCAAATGTGCGTGTGACAGAACTATCTCAATGGTACCTTTTCTAGCACCTCAAAGCAATCCTTCCAATGCTAATTTTACCACCTTTTGTGCTTTCTAGAATGCAGAGACATAGAAGACAAAATTCCTAAAAGTTATGTGGAAGGAAAAGAACATCCACCCAGGTGCTCCAACACACACTACTCCTGTTCTGTGTGAAAAAAAGGCAACAGTTCCATTACTGTATGATTCACAGTCCCTTAGGGGTATTGTCACCACTGTCAATCAAAACAAGTTTTTCCCAGATACATTTACTAAGAAAATCTTGTCTTTTTATAAGGGGATATTGTCAAGACTTGTTAAGAGCAAGCAAGGCAGGACTGCTTCTGTTACACATGACATCAGAAGGATGTACATTTGGCTGTTTCTCAGGCTCAGCCTTTCCAGTGGGCAGAATACAAAAATATTCTGAAACAGAAAAGCTTGGTATGTAAGGACAGGCTTGGATCAAGCCATTGAAACATAGAGACCAAAGGGGACTTTTGTGAAATTTGTGAAATGTGAAATTTTTCAAAATAATAACTATTTCTTTCATAAAGATTAAGACATTTCAAAAAATATACTAAATAATTCTATATATGCAAATCCATAATAATTCAGATTAGCTAATATTCGGCTTTCTGGGTTTGTTTCTATAGCTCTAGATTGTTGATTCCAAATTGGCTCAGTGTTGATTCCAAATTGGCAGGTTTGTTTTTATCTTGAGTTCTAGTAATAATCAGTGCTTAATCTTAAAAACTAAATCCCTGGAGTCAAGTTTCTAAGATAGTCTTAGGCTTTATTGCCGTAAAAAGCAGGATTTTAGTTGTCATGGTCAAAAATTAGCCTTAAGAGTTTCCCCAGGGCTCTATAACAAGAAGGCCAAAAGTTGCCACAAAGCTTCTTGCAGTTTAAAGCTAAAATTGTGACTTTTCTCATCCTTTTGAATAGGTAAACAAAACCATAAGTCAGACAGTAAAAACAGAATAGAAAAACAGCTGATAGCCAATGAAAATGTGTGAAAATAATTTTTATTATTTATTTATTTATTTATTTATTTTTAACTAACTTACCTGTAGCAAAACAAGAGATATAAGGATGGTGTTGCTGTTTTAAGTGTTACCTGAAGCATGGAACAGTTAAGCAAGATTTCTGAAAATTCCAGACAGAATAAGACTATAGAAATGTTGACTATCTATTTCTTGCTGAATCAACTTGCTATCTTAGATCACAGCATGGTTATTTACAAGGTCTGACTTGTTGGTCTGATTCTTATTATGTATGCAGATAATTACAGATTTTCCCCTCTTATTGTGGTAACAGTACTCATTCCCTGAAAAACACAGTAAAAAATGTGATGTAGATGTGTATGTAATATGTGTAGGAGATATATAAATGCAGAACAGAATAAATTCTACGTTATTAACCTAATCTTATATGTATGTTCTTTTAATTTGTACTTCTGATTTGCAAAAAATGTCAGACCATCAATATATACTATAC
The DNA here is from genome assembly GCF_964035555.1 of Netta rufina. Lineage (NCBI taxonomy): Eukaryota > Metazoa > Chordata > Aves > Anseriformes > Anatidae > Netta > Netta rufina. Next base: position 104,031,654 of record NC_140125.1, on the reverse strand, counting down.
TGCACTTCACGTTCAGATAAACCATCCCTTTTAAATGTTTTCCATACTCTTTCTCTCTCTCTAAAGTGTATTCACACTGGAAACATTTCCAATACTTTACTTAATTATGTAGATCATTATATCTTTGTGTTCAAAGGTGGCATACTACTCACTTAAATCTGCATTGATCTTATATCTGTAGATAGCTAAGGCATTATGGTATTATTATGGTTGTAATAGCTATGATGTCTGCATTGCCTGCAAAATACATTTTAATGCTTGAATCTCTTCATTAGAATTAGTAAATGGAAATTGTGCCTGCTAGTTTTAGTAAACTTAGTATCTTTCTGCACCAGATGTTCTATGAAGTTCCTTGCTTACATTAAATACATGCTTTCCAGCATTTTTAGTTTGAAGTTTAGTTATTTTCTATCTATATTACAAAAGGTTATATTGTAGCTAGACAAGAACTACTGGGGTATTTTTTCTTTGCTTTTGTTGTCTTGTTTCATGTTACCCAGAAATATGAAAATCAGAATATAGATTAAACACATATAAAACTGAAAACAATATGTGTAACTTTATGGACATTAAAGATTCCAATACTGAACTTAGTATTGTCACTCGGACAAATTAGTCTAGTTTGCAGGAGGCATCCTTGAGGGAAACAGATCTGGTAAATGCCTCCAAACAGCAAGGACAGTTGAATTGTTCAAGGGAAAAAAGGCCAACATAATAACAGCTATTTGCACAGAGCAAGTACACGACTGATTTGAGCTCAAGAGGCGATGCTGAATTGGTCTGGTATTACAGAAAACAATACAAAAATACAGTCCTTCACACACAGCCTATGGGGGGACTAAGAAAAGTTAGAGGGAAGAGGTGGCTTTATAACTTAATCCCATAATATTTCTGAAATAAACAAGTGGAAAAAAATGTAGGCCTTTGCCTGATCATTTTAAACACAGGTCATATCTTTGCTGCAAAATAAAACAGTGCCATACAAAGGATTTGAGCAGTGGATGGGACCGCTAGTCTTCTGTGTTGCATAATTGTTAGCATACTCCCTGGCAGAGATGTTGCCTGTCCCAGTTAGAGTTCTCCAAGACAATGCCTGGGCACGGTTCAGAGGATAACATGTGCCAGGACCATTCCCAAAAGACCACGTGGAGAAGAATGCAGTGGTTTGGGTGTCCCCCACCCTATGTGCACTCTGACTTTGCAGCAGCTAGCACTGTACCCTCAAATACTCCTCGTGACACAAGCCACTGTATGCAATACAAGCCCACAGCTCCACGTGATGAAAATATCACTCTGGTAGATAAGTCTTCGTGTTATCTCAGAATCTATACAGGAATTAAGGAAGGAAGGAAGGAAGGAAGGAAGGAAGGAAGGAAGGAAGGAAGGAAGGAAGGAAGGAAGGAAGGAAGGAAGGAAGGAAGGAAACTAAAGAAAGGAAAAAAAAAAAAGAAAAGGAAGGGGGAGTTATGTACTTATAATGGTACTTCAGTCCCAGGACAATGCAGTATGAATTCAGTCAGTATATTCAATTTGGTCCTTGGGACAGACAGTGGTCTCTGTCTTTGTTTTACCTACCACTATAAACACACCAAAGAAACTTTCACTAATATCTAATGTGTACTAGCAGATCCTAGAGCTCTCAATGCACATGTAGAACTGAAGATACTGCAAGACATTTCTTTTTTTTTTTTTTTGTATTTGCAACCATACAATTACATCAGTAACCAACACAAGATCAACAATACTTGAGGGGCAAAATTTGACAAAATATCAATTAAATGCAAAAAGACACTCTGAGGCCCCCAAGCTTTTAGTAAATTCCAGGTTAAGGTCATTATCACCTGAGGTTCTTGGTAGCTGACAGATGCAAGGTCATTTCTTCTAGACAGCATGGTAATAAAATCAATACACAGACATAGTGATGGTTTTATGTTCACCTCGGGCTAGACGTCCTGATGTGTTAAGGTGCATAAGACTTACAGTTTCTGTAGCGACCGGCATATTAAATAACAATGTGGATAAAACAAAACAAAACAAAACCAGTCTTCTTTGATTCCCTGACTCTAATAACCAGGTGACCTTTCCCTGCTGGGTCAGTTAGGGAAAAGGATGTAAAAGCTCATAACCTAAAATTTATGGACAGCAAAGCACTGACTGACATGGCTGAATCTATTGCAAATTTTCTTAAACACTTAAATTACAGCATTTCATTTCACTGTAACATGGTTCCAAGCTATTTTCAGCATAAGAAATACAAAAGAACTCGCACCATGGGCCTCCTTCAGTGTTGTAACCAAACAACATGGATAAAAAACAAAACAATACTGTTGAGGAAATATTCACATTGCCTAACTGTAAGTGTGCATTTTCATAACTTTTATATTCTGGAAATGCATATAAATTGTCTGGAATGTCTAGGGTCCAGAGATAGCTCTCTACAATAAGGCAGTATACTTCCCTTCACCAGCACCTGAGATTAGAAGACAGCTTTGCCTGCAGCCTGTGAAACTGCAGGAACATACCTCTGTTATCTTTGACAGAATATGTTGTGGCAAGGATTAACACTGCAGCAAAATTATCAGGGTTTCCAGCTGTTTCCTGAACATCAAAAGAATAGAGTTAGGGATTTTGATGGCCGTTGCAGGATCTGGACAAGACTGTCTAGTGCTTATAAACTTTCCTGTCATTGTTATTTCTGCTTTTGGTTTTACCTCCTTGTATTTCTGAACCTCTGTTCTGTTGTTTTCCTTCTCCTGCCCTTTCTTCTCTCTTTGGGAAACCACTCCTGCCTCACTGCATGCATCCTTCCTCCTAGCTTAGGTTCTTAATTTTCCTCTTTGCCTTATTCTCTTACTACCTTTCTGTTTCTATCCTTGTGACACCTCTCAGGTGCTCAAGAGTGCTGTGAGTCCTGCTTCGGAGAAATTCTTACTCAGGAGCACTGGGTGGCTGCAGAAATCTGGGAAAAACAGAAGTGCTCAAAGACACACTCCAAACATTTCCACCAGACACTACTTATTTTTCTTATTATTAATATTATTTAATTATTAAACGACGTGTAATTATTTAATTATTTCTTCTCACTTGAATGGTAGCAGATAATACCTGTGTCATAATGGTGCAGCACTAACTCCTGGCAACAGTCCTGGTAATGTTACGACCATGCCACAGCAAGTAGAACATTGGTGGTGGCTATGTTACATGGGGTCAGTGACAAGGCCAGCCCAGGAAGGGGCCAAAAGGGCTGCACCAGTCCAGGCTGGCAGGTTAGCAGACAGGTTAGCAAGGGTTGAAGAGGAGAGGTCAGGGAGGGTACAGCAGGGAGGCAGGGGCTGCTCATGGTGAAGGATGGTGGCTGCTCTTCCTTAGTTGCATCACCTCTCAATGCCCAAACAGACGTACATGCAGACCACAGCATGTTCCAGTCCTCTCCCTCCAATGCCATTCAGACAGAGTTGTCAGCACTCTACAGGATAGATAAGACAGCACCATCCTGGTCTTACATGGAGCTGGGAAGGTCCCCACAGCCATGGACGAAGGCAGCTCTGCAATCTTTCTCCTAGGGTAGCTGAGGGCTGGTCCCAGTATGAAATCCTATCACCAGTCCTAGTGACATAGTGACCACATCACAGTGGGCAGAGCCCTGGTGGTGGGCCATGTCACAGTGGATTTGGTGGGAGGGGCTGTGTCCTCGGAGACATGGCATTGCAGCCTTGGCATGAGGCTGGGAGACCCCAGAGCACAGAGGTTAGGGTTGTGTGTGGTGACAGAGGGTGGCTACTCTGGTTTTGATTCTTCTTGATAGCCATAGCCCTGGACCTGGACACGACTGGATCACGGCACCCTTTTGTTCTCTTCCTCCTCTGCTGCTCAGCTGGAGAGTGTTGCAACTTGCACATTGACTGAAATTCAAAGAAATACATAGCCCCAGTCTATACACCATCATGATCCTACAGGCTGCTGGAAAGTTCCCACAGCCATAGATAAAGGCTCTGCACCAGCAAGCACCCCTCACCACCCACCATCTCTGTATCTTGCCATGGTCCTAAAGGCAGCTGGAAGATCACTGAAGCCATGGACAAAGGGAGCTCTGCTACTCACCTTCTCTATTTCAAACTACTCTGTGTCTAACCTTCTTACAAACACGAGGAAAAACTGGAATTTACTTCACAAAATACTCAATTCCAGAACTTCATCAGCATTATTTTTCTTAATAAACATGTAATGAGAACCACTATGTTCTACGTGCTAGTACTAAAATATGTCTGAGCTATTTCCTGCTGATTTTCTAGATGTTTGTTCTTCCAGAGAGAGCAGTGGAAATTTATTGTTCAGCCCTGAGGACATATTTATACATCCCAGGAGAGAATCTATATATAAGTTTACATGTATACATATATATGTATATATATATTAGGTGTATATTATATGCATAAAGGCAAAGCCAATAAATGGAAATAACATCAGATTTTCAAAGCAATTCACAAAAAGAATATGAAATGATCGTCTTTGCAGCCTTAAGACTGTCCTCTGGATGGTACAGCTGAAAGCATGCATTGAATGAGAAAGGCTCCATAGTCTGTAGCAGTGGAGATCAGTTCTGCCTTTCTATTGAAAGAGAACATTTTTTTTTCTTTTACTCTTTAATTTTTACCTTATTGATTTTTTGCTTTTTCTATTTGATGAATATTGATTGTACTCATGCAGTGTTGAAGTCATACCAGCTGCTTTATTCTCCCTTTCTTGTTTATTCATTGTGGTAATTTACTTGGGGATATGAAAACTGCTGAGTATCACAGAATCATGGGATGATTGGAGTTAGAAGGGACCTCTGGAGACTGTCAAGTCCCTGCTCAGAAGAGGTCAAATACAGCAGGTTGCCAAGGGCCATGTCCAGATGTGTTTTGAGTATCTCCAAGAACAACAACTTCACAGATGCTCTGGGCAACCTTTTCCAGTATTTGACCACTCTGAAAGGTTTTATCTTATTTATTTATTTATTTATTTATTTATTTTTAAATAAGAATGTTTAAGCAGAATATCCTATCTTTCAATTTGTGCCCACTGCTTCTTGTCCTGCCACTGGGTACCATTGAAAAACAGTCTGGCTCTGTGTTCTTTTCTCCTCCCATCAGATATTTATATACATTGATAAGATACCCTTGAGTCTTCTCTTCTCCAAGCTGAAGAGTCCCAGTTCTCTCAGTATCCTTGTATAGTCAGATGCTCTAGGCATTTAATCATAGTTGTGCTTGGCTTACTCCAGCATGTCCATGTCTCTCTTCAGCTGGGGAGCCCAGTACCAGACATATCTCATCAGTTCTAAGCAAAGGTCAGCACTCAACTTCCTGGTAATGCTCTTACTCATACAGCCCAGGATACTGTTGACTTTCTTTACCGTGAGCCGGCATTGCTGGCTCATGGTCAACCATTTGTGGACCAGCACCCCTAGGGCCTAGTCTGCAAGATTTCTTCGCAGTTGTTGAGTCTCTGGCATGTATTAGTGCCTGGAGGTATTTTTCAAAATGACTTCACACTTCTCTTTGTCAAACCTCATGAGGTTTCTCCACCATGTTGAGGTTCATCTGAATGGCAGTACAATCAGAACCCTTGCCAAGAATGGCAGTACAGTCAGAATCTTTGCCAAATTCAAGATAAACAACATCCACTGCTCTCTCCTTGTCCTCCAAAATAATCATTTAATTGTTGAAGTCTTTTACAGAGTCATAATCACAGAATCACAGAATGGCTGAATTTGGAAGAGACCTTTGGAGATCATCAGCACCAACCCCCATGCTCAAACAGGGCTACCTACAGCATGTTGTCCAGGACCATTCCCAGATGACTTTTGAATATCACCGAGGAGGAAGACACCTCAGCCTTTCTGAGCAACCTGTTTAATTGCTCATGAGTCACCCACAAAGTGATCAGCCATATCAGATAGTTCAGGGCTGATTTCCCCTCCACAAATCCGTGCTGAGTACTCCTCATCATCTTTTTGTCTTCCATGTGTCTGGAACTGTTTTCCCGGATAAGAAGCTCCATTAATTTCTCAGGGACTGAGGTGAGGCTGATCAGTCTTTTGTTTCCTATATCTCCGTTCTTGCCCCTCTTGAAGGTAGGAGTGACGTTGGTCTTTTCTAGTTCTCAAGAACCTACCTAAATTGCAGTGACCTTTCAAAAAAAAAAAAAAAAAATGGAGAATGACTTTGCAATGACATGAGACAGTGCCAGCTCCCTATGCATTCATGGGCAAATCCCATCAGATCACATTGACTTATGTATTTAAGAATTTGTTTAAATACTACCTAACCTGATCCTCCTCTGCTAAGGGCAAGTCTTCCCTGTGCCAGACTGTTCCATCTCTCTTAGGGACCTCAGTTTCATGAAAGCCAATCTTCCCAGTAAAGACCACGATGAAGAAGGTTCTGAGTACCTTGACACTGTGCTGTCTTTTGTCACCAGGTGTCCTATTCCATTTGACTATGGACCCACATTTTCCTTAGTCTTCTTTTTGCTGTCAATATACCTGTAGAAGCCTTTCTTGTTGCTCTTCACATCTCTTTCCAGATTCAACTCTAAATGGGCTTTGGTTTTCCTAACTCCCACCCATACATACTCAGTATCTCTCTATTCCTCTGAATCATATTCCTCCTATGTGAAGCACTGTCTTTATTCTACCTCCTGTTTGTTTCCTTTTTATGTTTGTGTACTGAGGATCTCCTTGCTCATCCATGCAGGTCTCCTATCACCTCCACTTGAACACTCATCTGGATGGATGAATCATGAGCTTGGATAAAATTATAATTGAAAATCAACTAGCTCTTTTCAAACTCTCTTCTCTCCAAGCTGCTCCCCATGGATTTCTTCCAAACAGATCCCTGAACAGGCCAATCTGCTCTCCTAAAGGTGAGGTTTGTGATCCTGTTATTTTCCCTGCTCCATCCAGATAGGATCTTGAATTCCGTCATCTCATGGTCACTGCTGCCAAGACTGCAACTGACCTCCACATTCCTGAACAGTTCTTCCTTATATACTTCCTTCCAAATAGGTGGTCCTTCACTAGTTCTTAAGTCACCTCTGTCAGGAAGTTATCACCAAAGCACTGAACAAACCTAGATCTCTTGTATCTTGCTGTGATGTCCCTCCATCACACATTGGTGTGGTTAAAATCCCCTGTGAGGACCAGGGCTTGTGAGTATGAGGTTTCTTCCAGCTGTCTTAAGAAGGCTTTGTCAGCTCTTCCTGATCAGGTATTCTGTAGTAGACACCCATCAGAGCAACTCACATGTAGGTCTTCATGCCTATGCTGACCTGAAAAGCTGATCCTTCTCATTTGGCTCATCACCCACCCCTGGGCAGAGCATCATGCATCCCCACTACTCTCTCAAACAAATGACAACTCCTCCTCATCACCATCCCAGCCTTTCCTTCCTAGAGTCTGCACCCCTTCATGGCAGCATTCCAACCATGTGAGCTATCCCTGAGATGCCATGTGAGCCATTCCTGAGATCACAGTTAGACCACAGCCCTGCAACAACAGACAGGCTGCCAAACCCTCCTCCTTGCACCCCATGCTGCCGATGTTACTACACAGGCACTTCAGGGACCCCCAGTTGGGATGTTTCCCCATACGCGGCACGAGACCTTCCTTGGTGTGTCATCCTCCCACCCTACTTTAAACCTTTCCACACCAGCTTGTCCAGCCTGTGGACAAAAGCGGCTTTGCCCAGACCCTGTCCAGGTGGATCCCGCCTGGTTCGGCACCCGGACCCTCGGAGCCGGTGCCGAAGCACCTCGGACTGCCGGGGGCCGCCGGCTCCCTCTCCTGGCCCCGCGGCAGCACCGCACCGGCCGCGGCCGGGCTGCCGAAAATGGCCGGTGGCGGCTGGAAGGGCTGGTCCCCATCGGGCTCACACGGTCCCAGACCATAATATTTCGAGGAATTCGTCTTTCCCTTTCGTCGCCGGTTTCCCTTCAGTTTGCCTCACCGGGAAGCAAACGGGGCGCGTTTTGATTTCCTTGTGTAAATTCCACATAGGTATTTGGTGTTGGATGTATGCTGGTGCTTGAAGGGAAAAAATACTGCTGAGTTGAGCACTCTGAGAAAGTAGAAAGAAAAAACAAAACAAAGCAAAAAAAAAAAAAAAAAAAAAAAAAAAAACACCTCTCATGAGGAAGAAAAGAATCCTCATTCTATGTTTCCTTGATGTGTGCTCTAAATGCTGAGCTTCAATGGGAGTCCAAACATCTCCTGTTTTTAAAAAGTCTGAAGACTATATTGATACTCCTCTCTCCCAAGATTAAGCTCCTGCTTCCAGATCACAAGTGGGCAGAAGAAACAATCAGTCTTCAGTAACTGTCGGAGGTACAAAGACTGCTAACAATCCAGAAAGAAAAAAGAAAAAAAAAAAAAGTAAATAAAATATATAGATTTTTCTTATCAAAAATTTGAAATAGTATACAAGCATTGAAATGTCACAGAAGTTTGCAAACTGTCAGAAAAAAAAAAAGAAAGTCAGCAATATTCTCACCAACTCCACTATACATGAATATAGCTGAGCAGAATAAGCATAACATAGGTGGCCATTATTTAGCACATTGACCCAATGAGATTTATAAAATTGATGCAAACAAGCAGAGGAACAGTGAATTTATGACAAAAAGATTAGGGGTGTGTGCACAGGGAAAACTCAAGAAAGACTCACTTCTTTAAGTGGATTAGCAAAACCTCATTAAGCTCCTCAGAGGATCCCTTTATTCAGTATTAAATTGTCTTTACACTTACACTAAAAGTGAGTTTTAATGCTTTAATTTTACACCTTTTGTTCACTTGGATTGATTTTCCTCAGTGTCCATGTTTAGGACAGTCCCAAGCAATTGGATTTTAGGCATTTTTTTTGCAGCTGCACTAAAGAGATGTTAAAGACATTAAGATTCATCTTCTCAATCTAGGACCAAGGTCACTGTGTGAGGAACCTTTCCTGCATGGTCTGCACCTTAACATCAGCTTCTATCTAGAGAAGCAGACTAGAAACCAAGCTTTATCTTGGCTGTACAAGCTCTCAGGTTGCCACATGAAGGGTAAATGCTATGGCCATTGAAGTTCATTACCATCTTAAACTTATTTAGAAACACAAGAGAATGCAGTTCAAAATTAAGACACCTAAATATAGGACTTTATAGGGAGTTCTCTGTTCTCTATAGGGACATTCACTATGGTTGTACTGACTGCCTGAGCCTCCATCACAGTTACTGGAGCCTCTGAGGGACCCAGTCCAACAGCCTGAATGCAGATGTTTCACAAGGCAGTCAATTTTGAGTCTTATTCAATATGTCCAGGTGAGAACAACAGATATGACTGACACGTGCTCTATGAACAAACGTGACGGCCCCCCAGATGAAACTAGATACCTATGGTTAGGTAAGCAAAATGTACCCTTAGTCTTCCACACTATAAATAGCTGATATTTGGTTTGACTTTGTTACTGATGACAGGAGGTCAGGCGCAAACTGTGCCTTCAAACAAATTCATTTACAGGCCTTAATTCTGAACTCAGTCATATACTTAAAATTAGTGGGGTTTCATTTTATCTTTTTATTTAAATTCTTGAAGTGTGTCAGATATTTGCTGTCTGTTGATTTGAATTTGATGTACAGCAGACTTTTAGATAAGACATAGGCACCTATGTCCCCTGAACATGTGTGAGCAAGTAAGGGTATAGCTGTTTCAGTCATGAATAAGAACCTTATGAATTTTGTATCTAGAGAGCTAACCAATTTGTTACCATATTCTGAGCATGAACTAACTTTAGGCACTAATATCCTGGTATAGATGAGATTGTAGTGGGCAACATCCTTCTTAATGTATCTGTCTTTCACAGGACACAGGTCTGCTTATTATAGCCCCTGCTCCAGCACTCATTTTGCCATCAGTAAAATTTAGGGGATGAATATAGGTTTTTAAGCACTTTTAAACACTAAAAGAAATCATTGAGTGTTTTTTACTGGCCTGGAGCTCAGTTACACTTTTATGTCCTACACAAGTAAATTTCTATATGGACAATACCGTTGAGACAAAAGCCAAAATTGACTTTCTGAAAGGACCTTGTCTTCCTGCGAGTTCTTAAATGGGTTTGCAAATAACTCATTTTTTTCTTCAGACACAGGAAAAAAATACTGCGCATGTCCCTGGATGGTTTTGGGAACCGCTTTCAGCCACGGGGGAGGGGGAGAAGGGAGGGGAAAAAGGCAGGAAAATCATCTTTTTTGCTTTTTTTCCAAGTTCTTCTTTCTCCTACGAGCTGACAGGAGAGGAGAGGAGATGCTCCGGGCGGGGGCCTGGGGCCGGCGGCGGTGGCGGTAGATGGCGCACGGCCCCGGAGCATCACTCGCGGGCCTCCGGCTCCGCCCTCCCGCCGCTCCCCGCACCTGGGAGCTCCACCGCGGATGCAATCCTAGAAAGCTGGATGCTGGAAAAACCTGGGAGCGCCCTGGCCCTGAACAGTTGCAGTCGCTGGCTGGCATCCCACAAGCTTTTCCTTGCAGGCAGACTGCTTGAGCTCCTGGAGCTGCCGAGCGGCGCTCCCGTAGATCAGATTTCAAAATTAGGGTCTAATTTTAAATGAGATGTCAAAAAGTGGGGCTGACAAACAGTGGGAAAGAATGGAAGGAGGCAAACTCCGGGTAATCTATGTGAACTGCTCAGCAGCTATGCTGACAGCTGGGAATGGGAACCCCAGAGCGCTAACGTGAGCTTTCAGACCGGCTCCCCTGATCTTAAGGCAAGCTGCTCATGGCTTATTCTTTCAGGTGTAGAGCTCCTCCTGCAATGCTGCTGAATGGCTTGACAAGAATCAGTGGGAGCTGGCAATGTTCTGTTTTTCTGAAGCCTTCAGTAACTTGCAGGACAAATTTCTCTGCCTCAGTTTCTCTGTGCATAAAATAAATTCCAAAGTGGAATAAAACGAGTGCTAAGGAACACAATATCGCAGTACTCCCTCACAGAATAAGGTGGTTCAGCAACATCACCATACTTGACTGGGGCTCTCATTTTTCTTGCTCTCTTTGGAACATTACAGACCCTTGGGAAACTCTCCAGGCCAGAAGCAGAGAAGTCTGGTGATGCAGAAAGGAAGAAAAGTGGCTAAAAACAGCCAAACAGCCTCTATCTTGGAAATAGAAAAAGTATTTCTAAAAGCATTGAATTAAAATCATCAGTGTCCACTTCTGTTTTAAGGGATTAAATGATCTGGACAGATGCAATCACTGGACAGATGTAACTGCACAAGCTTAAATGAAGTCAAATTATCTGCTGATTAGAAATTATAGCAATCTTCATCTGGGCAACTATATAGCAACAACAACAAGAACAACAACAACAATAACAACAACAACAACAACAAAAAAAGCTCATTTGTCAAGGACAAACCATACACTTCTATTTCTCACTTTTTTCACTTTTTTTTTTTTTTTTTTTTAAGTGATAAAGTTGGGAAAAATTATGACAGCAAGGATTGTCTGTTTCACCTGACTTTCCAGAGCAGGCTTACTTGATGCTTCTGCCTGAGTCCCAGAGCAGGTAAATCAAGAGCAGAGTGCCATGGGGGGTAGGTTTTTGACAGGGAAAAACTTCCCCTTGGTGTTTGTCTCATCTAGGAAATTTTTCCGTACAGAATTTTTTTTAAATTAATGAAACTGTGCATTTTCTTTTCTGTCTAACTAAAGAAGATGTGGACATTTTGGAAGACATTCAGAAGACCCAGTTAAGAACCACTTTCCTCCACATCCTTAGCTCATTTCAGATTGTCAGTATCACTGCATCCTGTCTCGCTTCACTCATTCCTGGTCAGGAGACTGAAAAGCAGATTTCCTTCACACATATACCCACAGTATATCCAGCTCCATTTTGGTCCATTTTCTACCAACTGTTTATTGGATTATGCTTCATCCTTCTTAAATGCTTTTTCTTGTTTCTCTGTCTTTGTGGAGGATGAGTGTTCCCATTGCACTGAGTGCCTATGATAGAAGCTGACTTCCAGCCTATTCCATAAACTATGGAGCAGAAATCTGGGCTCTAACTGCAATTCAAGAAGGACTCTTAAGTGTACAAATTTTCCCATTGTCTTCATCTGTAATATTATACAGCAACAGCACACCACAAGCACAAACCAACTCTTGGGTTTTAAGCTCAAACATGCTAAGGCAACTTGCTTGAATTAGAAACCAAAGTTTTTGACATTTATGTTATTACAGTATCCAAAGGTGGAAGCTGATAATATTTTAAAAAGGAAAGATAATTGATGATGTTTTCATGAAAGAGAAAAAAAGAGAGAGAGAGAGAGAGAAAAGCTGTTATCAATGCCAATCAACATTGGAGACTGAAATCTTGGGTAACTCTGAAGAGAGGAATTTGTTTTCAATCCTTTCCTCCTAGCAGTATTATAGAGACAGAAATCTAGGTCCCTGATTAACCCCTGAGTAAAGAATAACCCTCACCTAGAGAGCTCTGCTTTCAGAAGAGTTGGCCCCTGTAACTAGAGCCTCTTCAATTATTCTTCTTCAAAGAGAGCAGGCAACCAAGAACGTCAGCTTCATAGAAGAAGCTATAATTTCAAAACAACTTCCTGTTTGTGGATTTATTTTTTTGATCTCATGGTGTTGTAAATGAAAGGAAATGGCATAAAGGAAATTTTTCTTTCTTTTTTTTTTTTTTTTAATTCTATGTTTCATTTTGCAGTTGCATATGTTTTCAAATAAATATTGTTTTCTGCCATTGTTTATAGATTAAAAGTTAGCAGACACTCTATACATGTGTGGCTACCAACTACCTGATGAATTTAAATGTGCCAAATAATATTGTCCCAGTCAGAAATCAAAAAATGACTTTAATTTAAAAATATATTAAAATAAAATAATAATAATAATATATATTTAAAAACTAGCTAGTATTCAGAAGGAAAAGCCACATAGCTAAAGTTGGGTTTAGACATGAAGTTTCTCCCTGGAAGAAGTCAGCCTGTCAAAATCTCTTTCTTGGCAAGGTCCCAGAAGGGGAGTATTTTCACAAAGATGGAAAGAGTGTTAAATGTTAACATTCTTCCAGATTGGATACGCATTCCCCCTTATACATATTTTTGTTATGAAGCAAATGCATTTTGGTAAATTTAGGGAAGTGCTTCTATGTTTCCTCCTATACCGTACATTTTGTATGATAATATGGCACTGATTTCCTATCTAATTTAAAACAGTTTAAAATAGCTAGTAACATGTAGTAGCTTTCTGTTCTTCCAACCTTTATTTTCTCTTCTGTGTATTTTAATGCAGAGGGAGGAGTTGGCTGGAATTATTTACTTTTCGCTACTTTTATGTTTTAGAATAGGAAGACACAGGCTTTGACCTTCTCCCTTCTGTTTCTGGCTGTGTCTCGCCATCACCAAACTTTTCTGTTCAGTGTCCTAAACTACATGGTGGAAAGAAATGTTTGGATTTAAACTCTGATGTTTCACAGTCGGAGATTCAGTTCTTGAAGGACAATAAAAGTATTTTTCAAATGATATGCCAGTTCCTTTCAAACATTCCTCCAGTATTTGGAAGCCAGAAGATACATGTATTCTGATCTCTTTTTTGCTGCAGTCCATTATATTTCACTGCATTATATCTCTGACTAAGGGGCCCCAAAATTAACATTCACCCATTATCTCAAACACAAAAGAAAACAACAAAACAAAACAAAACAAAAATCCAAAATCTACAAGCATCTTCCAAAATCCATATCTTCTGCAGCCTCAGGCAAAATATGTAGGTGCATGGTATATACATGGACAAACACTTTGACAAATAGCCCTATAAGCTTAATGCATGATTACTGGGATGATTACAGGAACTGCGCAGTGTGGGAAGGCTTAACTTTCTGTAACTAAAAAGCTACAGCCTGATAACCTTGCTCATATTCAGGTGGTACTGGATACAGGCAGTATGCCACATACTACTTCGACTTTGTTAGAAGATTGGACCTTTGTCTCATCTTTAGGTTTCTCTTCCTAACACATTACCCTTTTACTTATGCTTCCCAGGGAAATGGGTTGTTTTATGTAGTTTATATTTCTGTGTGTGTTTTCCTAGTCCTTTTTTTTTTTTTTTTTTTTTTTTTTCTCTACAAGGTTATTAGCATTTTAAATAACCTTCACAAAATAGTGTTAGAGAGAAATATCAAGCTTTGCCACATCATGAATATTAGGTTAAAGAAATATATGTAACATGTCTTGGGAAAAAAACACACTGATGTAATTAAATTACATTGAAGTCTTCCAGTCTCTGCCTAGAAAACAAGATATGCGCTTTCTGATAAACATATTCTAGCATTTAATTCCTAGGATTGGGAAGGGAATCCTGGGAAGGGAAACCCAGATTCTACAATGGGTAAGCTTCCACTCCAAGCAAAGCCTCCACCAAGGCAATCATAGCTGACATCCCCTCAGGATCACTTCTAGCATGTGCAGCCTGTGAGTTTCCTTGGAAACTGCCATGCAGCATGCATGAGATTATGGCACATGACTGCTAAGCTGTATAGCTTTACCCTGGAAAATAAAGGAATCCAGGACTGGGGCTCAGGAATACAATCTCTTGCCCAAAGGAGGTAACTGCTGATCTGCCATGTGAGCCTTCTAATGGTCAATGAATTGTTTCTATGCAGGTACAAAAGACAATGAAGTAAAGCAGATCTGTTATTTATGAATTGATGTTCATTCCACAAGCATCTGTTTCTCTGCTGAGAGGAGGACAAAACTGAAAAGGAACCCAGAAAATCACCACACATCCAAAGAGTTTTTGCAACAAGTCAGCTGTTAGGCATTATGCATTTTTCCTTAGACTAGACTAAGCTGGCCAAGCTTAGTAGAGACTCTCGGATAGAGACTCTTAAAAAAATGCCTTCTTTCGTCATATTTCTGTAGTTATACAGTGCTGAAGGTAAGGTCAAGAAAATGGCTGTAATGACCCCAACCAAGTATCCACCAAGTTCATAAGCCTGGACCTGATACAGCCTAATAAATAACCCAGACAATAACACAAGTCCATAGGAAGCGTGTGACTGTGTTCAGTCATCCTTGTTGGATTTTTTTGCCATGAACTTATGCATTTCTGAATGGTCATAAACCTCTGGTCCCCCTCCTGTCCTGCAGCAAGCAGTTCCACGTGTCACCTCTGTGCAGGGTGAGGAAGTTTTCCCTTTTTTTATGATGGATCTGAGTTCCTGCTGATTTCCTTTGATGACTCTCAGCTCTTGTGTGGAAAAGACAGTGACCAATTGTTCACTATTCACCTTCTCCTTTATACTAATGAATTTATAGCTCCTCCAGTGACTTTATAGATCCCCCTCCAGTCTCCAGTGACTTTATAGATCCCCCTTCAGTCATCACAATTTGAGGCTGGAAAGCACTAGGTTCATTGTTTTACAGTGTGCTTTAACATGCAGTTTGTCCATGGTGATGTCAATTTAGGGCATGAATTTTCTTGTAGTTTTATTAGGCGAGACTGATTAGCTGTGTCCTGAAATATATAATTTAGCCTGCGGGCTTTGTAGTCTCCATATGAATTTGACCCAAGATATACAGGTCACAGGAAGGCTTAATGATTTGGGTATTCAGATGTTATATGGGAACTTAGCCTTGCAGTTGCTGTCCCCTCGCAACAATAATTATTACCCTCAGCCTCAAATTCATTCATATTGACTTGCACTGTCTTCAAAGGTTGGGATTTAAATCCCACCTCCCCTGGCCAATATCTTCCTGGGAATCTGCTGCACCTAGCCGCTACAAGGAGCCCATGGCCCTGGGGGCAGCCAGAGCACCCACCCCAAGCCATCTGGTGTCTGCCCGTGGTCCTCCAGGGCACCGCCTCGCAGAAGGACAGCTGCCCCAAACAAATGGCGACCTCTGTCATCTGGACCATCAATTGTTCCAACATCTGGTAACTGGCTTTCTTGTGAGAGCTGACATTTGGCTTCTGCTGACCAAGGATCCGTGGGGCAGAGCAAAGAATGGGCTAGACCTCAAATTTTTGTATGTCACTAGTCTTATATATATATATATATATGTGTATATATATATATTTCCCAAGTAAACAAAATATCACAATAAGAGAATCTTTTTGACAAATTTTTGTTGGTCTTCTCCCATTCCTGCACTGAATTAATACCTTACTACAGCTGCAATAACTTCTTAAAATTCTGCTACAAAAACATTTCTACACCTCAGCAATGCATGTAACCAAATAAAGTTCCCTGAGTCAATGCAGTTGTCTCCACTGAAATTAGGTGTTTGGCCATGTGAGTCTCCATCTGACCTTATATATACACCTATGTTTGTAATAATAGCTCAGTGCTCTGACTGCCTCTGCTCACTCTTGTTTCATAACTTTTATCCACAAAATAAATACACCAAAGATATATATCAGGATTTCTCTAAATCTGAAGCATTTCAATGTGCTAAAAGTGAATTTCATCTTTAGCAGTATTCATAAAGCAGTTTGGAAAAAAAAATAATGGAAGAAGATTGAAATCCTTGAAATTTTGGGAAAGATATTAGTGAAGTCTTGAAAACTGCAGACAGGTAATGTATATGTTTTTATTGTGTTACCTCGGTCTCACAGATGGCTATAATCAAAATAAATGTTTAATATATAATATTTATTTCAAGTTACAAAAGCTGTCTTTAAAAGATTCCTTCCTTAAACTCCAGGCAGACTTGACATAAAGTAGGAAAGATAGAAAGAGAAAAAAAGGGAAAAAAAAAAAATAGAAGAAAATAATAAAAAAAATAATAACTTACAAACAAGCAACTAAAATAAACTTTCAAAATGCAAAAATAAATCTTATCAACAATTGAAAACCAGAAATCCAAATAAAACATAAACCCAATAAACAAGTATGTACAAAGAAACGTAGTTATTAAAATGCATAGGATCAAACATAGAATTTAAAATCTACTAACTTCAATATTTAAGGCAGACTTTTAGATCTAATTGAAATAATCAGCATGAGCAGATACTAAGGTACAGTGACTGCACTGATTTATCAAAGCACCAAACCTTCAGATAGTTGACTCCAGAAGAAGGAAAAATAGTTTAAGTGGAAAATCTTTTTTTTTCTGTGTTGAGGTTTCATCTGGGCTCCCTGTGAAAAATGGAGACGGAAAACAATACTGCTGTCGAGCCTCACAGCCCCATTTCAAGCACCTCGCTGCAGCAGTCAATGAGGGATTCTGAAATGGAGTTAGGCTTGTTTAGCATGCCTGCAGGGTCATGCGGAGTGACCCGTTCCCCTCTGGTTTCACTTAAAACTCAAATTTTCTCCATGAAGATAACATGTTCCTCTGATATTTGGTTACCTGGTCTCCAGAAAGATCTCATTTTTCATAGTGTAATTTTTAACCTTTGCTTAAGATGTCTTTTTTTTTTTTTTTTTTTTTTCCCAACATAAACTCTTTTAACCTGATATATCTCCTCAAAGAACATGTGCTTGGAAGGAAAACATTTGATTGTTAAAATATCTTCAGAAATCAAAGTTCAACATTGTTTTACCTTGCTAGGTTACAAATGGGAGTTACAGGAATCATTTAGTGTTGTTGCTTTCATTTATTTTTTGATTCTTGCACTATACGCAAATGGATATTCATATAGATAAACTGATTCTGCAAATTCTTGCACTGAGAGCTTTTGTAATGAAATATACCATGAGCTAGCACTTCTGTGTCTTTCTTTTAATTCAGAAGCACATGTAATTCATGAAATATATGTAAATACAATATATATATGTATATATAGGCTGGCATGAGGTGAAACTGAGCATATCGGTCAGAGAACACACCGCTGTTTGCTTGCTGGCTGCAAAGGCATATTTGACACAATATCTGAGAGCATTTTTTGCTTGCCATGCAGGGGAATGGCAAGTTGAGGAGCTCACCCCTGCTGAAGTGCCCCTTTAAGAGGTCTGACTGGCATGTGAGGAATGTGAGGATTAGTGATGTAAACTGCAGCAAATCCAGAGTTTAAGGAGGGCAGAACTATTTAAATATGTCACTGGGAGACTTCAATTGCATTTTCCTATTTTGCTTTCTCTAGTCTTTGCTTCTTAAATCCCTGACTTGTACTTTGAAAACTCAGCTTGCTGTCCCAGTCACAGGAATAGCCTCCCCTGCTTGCTCAATGCCTTCCCCTCTTCATCCATCCTCCTGTGCTTTACCTCTCATTTTTTTCATTTATTTTAATTTTTAAGAAGAGGAGAGCGTGTTGTGCCATTTATGCTGTAAAACAGATGTTTCAGGAGGTGGGCCTGTCCCTGAGAAATCACAATTTAGAGCATCATCACATGCACAAACATGAAACCTTTCAACCCAGAACCCCCCCTAAACCCCTCCCAGCCGCAGAATCCATCCCTGAGAAAAGCACTACTGACAAAATCAGCATAGCTACTCATCACCTCTGAGACTATAGTTTCATATGAAGATTTTGCTGGTGGAAAGCCAATTTAAGAGGTTTCATCCTCTCTTTGCTCTCACCTGCTCATTCCTTCCTTTGCTTCCCCACCTGTTGTGGGGGAAGCTTATCAGTCTTAGAGAGGCTAATTCATTCATTGGTATTGCTGCTGACAGCTGGAGTGATGCAGGTTAATAAACAAAGAAAAGCAACACATGAGGAAGGGTGGGAGAGAGTGTCTGTTTGCTTAGATCATTTCACTGAACCAGTTTTGAGCATGGTCACCCAGACAGTTGAATTGCCACATCTGAGTACCAATATAGGAGGGGAAGACGGCTCTTAAACTAGCTTTGCAACTTGAAAAAAAAAATTATAATGTGGAATCTCAGCTTGGTTTCTTGGGTGTGGGTAGTAATGTACATTCAGGAATCACGTTACACCTGACTGAAAGGCAACCAAATCTGTTGCACAACTGCTTTTGAGAACATAAGATAGCATATTCTGATAGAACCTGTATGAAGATGTTGGGGCTTGTGCAAGGGTTGCTTCCTCACTTTCTGTTCGCAGGAACATTGAAACATGGTAGATTTTGTATTCTTGTAGCACAGGCAGTTCTGATCCACCTCATCTCAAAACTGGCAGCAGAAAACAGGAAAAAGTTTGAAGAGGACCATCAGTGACGTCTGAAGGTGTGAAATGGCTTCCACAGGGAGAAGAATTAAATAAACCTGTTGTTATCAGTGTGGAAATGTGTAGAAGGCTAGGAGAAACATCTGTGAAATCACAAGTAGTGTGAAGATGGTACATAAGGATGGCTTGCTCACTATCGCTTCTAATACCAAATTGATGGGGCACCAAGTCAAATGAGCAAGATGTAAGCTGAATACCAACAAAAGGAAGTTACAGTGTATAGCTGTGGTACTGAGCTAGCTGCCACAGGATGTTATGGGTGCTCAAAGCTCTCTTAGATTTTTTGAGAGACTGAACAATGAAGATAAATCCATTGCTGGAAACAACTTCAAAGCAAGCTTGGCACAGGAGGCTTCACCTTCCTTTATAGTTCCCTGGGTACTCATCTTGTTCACTGTCAGAGATAGGATGCCAGGCTGGATGGGTTTGGAACTGATCCAGAACAGCTGTTCTGATGTTCTGCAGTAGTATAAATCTCTGTAAATCTGAAGAGCCTTGTATTCCTACATGGTGTTGTGTTCTTACTTGTGCAAGGCAGCAGACTCTCCTTTGTACTTACAAGAGTGGTATGAAGCTGTGTCTGTATCCCAATCTGGGGAGGGGTGTTTTGTTATTCCTGTAGGCAGCTTAGATGGGAAACCAGTGAATCTGGTGGCCTGATCACCATTCTTCCCCATATAGGAAAGACTTTTAGAACTTAAGAGAACATTCTGGAGCCCAGTCCTGCAACTGATTGGAAGCCAAGCGCATTCGGTATTTGTAAGGAGATACCACACACCAGTTAATAAAACCAAATAGCTATCAGTTGTGGTGTGATTGGTACATGCTTTACCTGAACAACTATAAACTCTCCAGTGCCTGGGCATTTGTGTTTAAAAAAATACAAGTCCTTTTGCATTTATTTTAAAATATAATGTCTCATGAAGACCATGCTGTGACCTAAAAATCAATGTATTTAATACATGTACAGAGATATTAATTGTCTTAGTCTATGAAGACTGGTGAAGTAATGAAAAAATTGATATATCCAAGTGTTTGACTAAAGCTTCAGTTCAAACTCCTATAAAAGGAAGTATTAGAAGAAAAGGTCTTTGTTCATCTATATTTTCCTTTTAATAATCTCATCATGTTTAATGTTACACTATTACATAGTTCTTATTTTGCATAAATACATGATGATTATAGCTGTATAACCTTGGCAACACAGTGTCCTCTTGAGGCTGCCTGAAATAGAAGAGAAATGCAGATTATACTACTCAACTGCCCTTTTGGGAACAATATTTTATTATGTTTTATTTCCTTTCCATAAAATTCAAAGAAAATGAAGGTAATTTGGGTTCTACAAAACCAATGATAAACTGGTGAAGGGAATTCCTAAATCACCCTCAGGCACATCCATACACATAAGTGAAGACAAAGATGGACAATACTTATATACAGGCTATACTCATGATTCCCTTCAACTCGATCTTCTGAACCTGGAGGTTTGGGACTTTTGTACGAGGAACTTGTATAAAAAATTATTAATTGTATTATTTTTTTTAGGCTAAACCTCAGACACAGGAAACAACTGTATTTTTTAGCTTACTACTGGGTGGAAAATGACACATGGCGGAAAGGAAATACTAAAAACGGAGGGTCTAGTTGTTCATTAGTTTATACAGCCTGAGAATGTGGCCAAGGGAGTCTCTCAGGCTGGCCATTAGATCCATTGTAAAAGCTATTAGGACTAGTCTGTGATGTCAGTGATAAGCTCAGCTTTCATTTAATAACACAAAATAAAGGTCTTTTTCATGGTGCCGATAGAATCTCAGTTTACCTACCACTGAAAGAAAACAAAACCAAAACCTTTAACGCATACAGGCAACTTGCTATTTTTTGACATTAAATTGACTCTTGTTCTATGATCCGGGGCAGGCTGAAGTATCACTTCTTATAACCAAACCAGTATTCGTTTGTTTGGGGGACATGATTTCTGTTTAGTGCCTCATCATAAGCGGGACGAAAATGCTTTACAGAGCAATGGTACTATATAACCTGGACATGTAAACTATGAGTTTTACCTATGTGAGGAGAAAATGCTAAATCCTTTCCTACAGCTCAGGGCATGAAAAAGATAAACTTAAAAAGATTGTTTGATGGATCATTGAAATAATCTCTGAAGAATCCCGCAGGAATAAACCTTTGCAGCTGGGGAAGGATGTAGCTTCAGCTTCACCATTGAAGGGCTGGTGCTTTTATTCTCTGGCATGGAAAGTGAGAGAGTGCTTCATTAACATGTGAGCCCATTCATCTTGCATTTGGCATACACATTTGCACGTGATTTGAACATCTGCCTGGAAGGTACATCTCTAATTAGAACAGATATGTTATTGTGGAATTAAAATAAATATCAAAACATATTTCTGTCTTTCAGCTTGCTTTCTTCATACTACCTGTGCTGAAGTAATCATGGATGAAACTTGTCAAATCCCTAAGGTGTTAACATTTCATTAGGAAAGCACAAGGTTGTAGGGTAGTACAATACACACCTATGGGATGTGTCTCTACAGAGTATTATTGATACTAGATCATGGTAATGCCAGATATGAATGCCAAAACACTTGCCTGCAGGTTACAATACAGGTGTCTTTAAATAATAAACTTCTCTCTAATACCATGTTGCTTAGTACAACAGCTCCTTCACTGCTGTTTGTGATAACATTTTAAGCCTGAAAAGTGGAGATGGAGAAGTTATATGAGTGTTTCCTTCTGCAGGCTAGCTGTTAACAAGTTGAACATCCAGATTCTTTCTGGAACTGGTTTGTCTCAACAACAGACAAATCAGAGACTGATCATGATGTCCCAGAAATGCAGGTGAAGGACTCCTGGAAACTTCTGAAACAGTGGGCATCTTCGATTTGAATGAAAACCTACTGATTGTTTGGCAGCAATTTCCTTGTAATGACTGAGAACACTTAGGACTAACTGGAGCCTATATGAGATTGTGCTGTTTGGCAGAGATAAAAGTGACACTGTCTTCTGTTTCTAGACTGGCTTCCTGCATGCATAAGATTTTGTGGGAATTGCTCTCCTTTATTGCAGTTTGTGAGGACTCCAAGAGCAAATGTAGACAGAGATGGGACTTCAGTATGAGCAAAAACAACTCTCTGTGTTGTCTTGAACAGTAGCAGAATGACCTCATATAGGAAAATTATCTTAGGGGAAGGATGTGTCAGAAGCTGCAGCCACAGTCACACTGGCAGACACTAGGTGAGGCTGAATCATGGAGTAAAAGGTATTTTGTGTACATAAGCTTGGACAGTCATATGCACACCCACCAAGCTTGACTCATCCATTCCCAGATAGACAATGACACCATCTATTCAAAAAGGCAAGAATACTAACTGTGGCAATGTGCTAAGATTATTTTCTCCTGGGTCCCATATATAGTAGATCCAATTTCTCTTCCCCTCTAAGGGTCATAGCTACCCTGCCATGGAAGGATCCTCATATGTGAAAGACCCAGGATTCATGGTGCATCTGCAAAGTACTTTTGTACAGCATGACAGAAAAAAAGTGCAAAAGGGAATATATTTCAGGCTTTTGTGCCTGTCCAAGCACAGTAAAATGAGTTGAGAGGCACGAATTAGAGAAGGAGAGAAATATACTTCTTACAGTTTTACGTAAGGAATCATTATTGTTGTTTTTATGAGTGACAAAAAGAAAAAACTATTATTAGTAGGATTTTAGTATGGCATTTAAAAGGTACTTGAATCAATGTATGTTGGTGGCAGTATGAGAATCCATCACTCATCCTGGCCATGGTTTTAAATTAAGTAAATGAATGAACTCATATTGTGTTTTCATTTTTGTGTGTTGTTATTATTATTAATGTTAATAATAATAATAATAAAGGAGACTAGGGAAAACATATTTTTACACCATAGTATGAGAAAAGAAGATGATCAAGCTTATAAGGAAAATATATCTATAAATATCAGTGGTCTCCTGTTTCCTGAAAGAAAAAAATAAGATATTTGAAGCCTGACACACCACATAACTTTTGGTTCAGAGAAAGATATCTCAGACTTACAATTCGGATTTCAGAGAGACTACAGGCACGTATGCCTGATTCTACACACACACACACACATAAATACAATGTTTCTGAGGAAATACACCTAATTCCATGGAGAGGCTGGGTTATGGTATTTTCTGCCAAGTGAGGAAAGTCTCAAATATCCAGCGTATTTGACTTTCTCATTATATTTTAGAGAATGGGAAGGAGATGGGATGTCATGTATATCCTACTCATTCTATTCATGCAGAAATTCATTTAGTCCTAAGTGTTTTTTAAATTTCTTCTACACTTTTGGTGAATTTCTGCAGAATCAGAATGCTTTTGAAGATGAAGGACACATTCACCCTACAAATCAGTTACAATTTTACACTCTCAGATAGTACATGAAAAAAAAAAACACACAATAAATAATGCCCCTGACAAGGTACAAAGTTAGGAACTACTCTCACTTGCCAGATGGGGCACTTTGCCATCACAATTATCAACAGTATTGGTATTGGTATTTGTGATCATATCAACAGTACACTTCAAATGATAAACACAGCAAAAGATCCTACTGATGACAGTCAAAACATATGTCTCACTTTCTGTATGAAGGACACACAATTTGTCTTGCCACTGTTTAGAGCTAATATTAATAAAACCAACAATAATAGTAAAGTAATGTGTCAGTAAAGTGCTAATTGCTTTAGAAGCATATGGGGACAAGCAATTTATAGCCTGAGGAAATCAGAGATATAGACAAACAATATTACTGAACAATGTTCAATAGTTTAAACAAAGCTTTATGTTTGTTCACCTTCCCTTCCCCCCCCGCCCTTTTTTTTTTTTTTTTTTTGACAATACTTCAGGCTATAGTGTATCAAGATTGGACATCCCAGAAATAAAATCTGGGCCAATTATAATGATTTTTTTTTATTATTTTTTTTTTATCAGTACTTATAATTAATTTAAATGAAATTGTGACGTTAAACACACCTGGCTCATTAAAGCATAGTTTACAGCTGACTGCGGTTAGAAGAAAGTCTTTTATTGATTTCATTGGAGTTCAGATCATGCTGTTTAATCTTTTTTGCTTATCGATCTTATTTGTCCAATGAGTGAACACAACTTGAAAAAAGAGATTGAAGTGAAAAAGGGTCCAGTGAAACTGAATCTCAGATTCTTTGTGAAAGAAAAAAAAAAAAAAGAAGAAGAAAAAAAGTCTAAGTAGAATTATGTCCATCTAAGAATAAGTAAAATATCTTTCTCTAGTTTTGTTACATATTCTTGTGTGTTCTTTGACCTTTCCCTTCTTTGGGTAAGGGCTGTGTTTTCATCTGTACTGCATAATTATTTAGTGTATTGTGAATTTTATTTGAATTTAAATAATAAGAAAAAAATATTTATTATCTGTTAAAATTAGCAGCTGTATGTGCTCTGCCAAGAGGTGTTATTCTAGAGTCTTACAAACAGCTACAGAAAGTTAGTAAAGGGACCACAGAACATTATTACAGCATCATTTTTTTTGGTTGCTGTTATAGCTTTCAGAGTTACTCTGAAATTTCGTAATGAGCTCAAAAGGCCATTTGGCTTCATTTTCTTTTAGGATTTCTTTAACACAACTGTTGCTGCAATCTGGCAATTCTAGATACATATAAGAATCAACAAACATGTTCCTTTAATAAGCATTAGTATATGCCTTGAAGAGCAAATTACAGACTGGACAGACAGAGCAATGCAATATGTGAGCTATACCTTCCTGTGAGTTTCTCCAGTTCCAGACACAACAGGACTTCAATTTTGTGTGGGGGCCTCAGGGCACTGTTGAAATCCAAACAACACATGAACATGCATTGCTGAGTCCTGTGAAACTCCTGCAAGAAACTTCCTCAGATACTTAATTCTACAGAGTTTTAGAAAGCTGAATGTTGATTTTTCCCTGAATCTGTAATTTTTGAATTCTCATTCTATCTGAGCCCAAACGATGCAGGCAGGTTTCAGTGAACCTGGCGAATTTCCTGCACTTGCTTGTAAATACCCGTTAGACAATCAGCCTACACGTTGTATCCTTTTAAGAATTCAGCTATCATAAAATTTTTGTTTTAGAAAACTTGCCTAAGGACCTCCAAGAAGGTTTAATTTTGAGCTTCCTATAAAATTTTGTGCACAAGATCTGTGATATTTAGTCTCTTGTCCTCTTGTTGCTAGTAATCATAGCAGCTGACCCTGAAAAATATGCAGACATATATAGAAAATAAACATATAGAAAAGAACACCTAAGGGAAAGTTTTCTTTTTCTTTCACCTGAATTTACAAGTTTTGTTTTGTTTTGTTTTGTTTTGTTTTGTTTTTCCTCTTTCTTGTTTAATAGAACCTAAAATTGTTTTCAGTTTGCATATAAACATCCAATCCTTTCAATGAATTCCAGTATACATACTGTATCTCTGGAACTAGGCTTTGGTGAAGAAAATACTGAAAAATATTGAAGAAATTGTACTTCTTACATACTACTTCTAACTTATAGTCTTTTCAGCTGTTGTTTTTTTTTGTTTGTTTGTTTCCTTGTTTCTTTTTAGGCAAGCTTCTTGCTTCTTCCCCATCAATTATCAAAAGTTTCAAGACCCAGCTTCAAATGGCAGAGTACATCTCTCAGGTCTTCAGTCGTCTACTGCTCAGCCTTCCCTAGTGCCCTTGACAGACAGATTAACACAAGCAGAACACCATGTTTAAGAGTTCAATGGTTTGCAGACCTGGACAGACAGACGTTTTTAAATTATTATTTTATTTTATCAGTGCTCTCAATCCTATGCAGTTTTTGATTTGTTTGATTCTACATGGTGAGCTATTGCTACAATTTCAGGATAGCACTAGAAGACACATAGTTCACAGGGATAGTTACTAAAGGAGTGGTGTATACCAGGGAGTCTGGACTGGAATATATGTTAATCCTAATTACTATCTGGAGCCCACACAGGTGATTAAAAATATTCACAGTATTTCCATTGGTACAGGACTGAGTTGCTGATTTCACTTTGGCTGTTGAAGTAGGTAATTAGGCCTTTTACATCTGCTATCACAGCTGCATGTGTTTAGAATACAAAAATTCATTCACCTTTCTTTTCTCAGGAGTCAATGCCACATATTATTCTCCCTGCAAACAGAAATTTCACAGTTGTCAAGAAACATACAGTTCCAACATAATTTCATACTACTTGTAAGACTGTTAGCAATGATAATGCAAGCGTGTGTCTAAAGAATGTAAACTCCTGCTATGTCATTAGCAAAAAAATAAATAAATAAAAATAAACAAAGCAAACAAACAAAACTCACAATTTCTCCAAGTGCTCCTTTTCTTTCATGTTAGTTCAGAATTATTTGGTTAGAAGTTTTGAGTTTCTCCAGGTTCTTTTGCTTTTAATTCAAGACAATCCTTTTGTCAAAAGGTGCAACTTAAATTGTTCATCCTTAAGGTACTTTCAACACTGCCACTTCACTGGTGGTTTTTATTTGATTTTCTTGCATATAAGTTTAGACATTTAAATGAGGTTTAAGTGAGGTCTCCATTCAAATGAGGTCCCCATATTGCACCAAAGTAATGTGTAAGAAAAAAAAAATTCCAAGAGATCAATGCAGAAGGCAAGATTTCCAACTACCTACTGACTCCACTGACTCTTCAGAGAACACAAAGAAGCTCCATTTTTAGCTCAGGTACCTCAGAAAGAATCTGCAGGTAGGTTGGAAGATTCCAGTTTATAGGAAAAAAAAACCATAGCAGTACCTCTGAAGTGATGTTGCCATCTTCTGTAATTTCTCTGCTCTGTTAAAACATTTCTGAAGTGACAGAATTCAAAGATTATAGGAAGATGCATTGTCACTTGAGAAGTACTGAAATGACTTTGTAAGTTTATCTCTTCTGAGACCTTGAAAATGTCTTAGCTTTGGGCTCAAAAAGTGTGTGTTTTGCATCTTGAGAAAATAACGTGTAACCTCACTCTAAAGCAAAACTGCTGGGAAGATTTTACTTATTAATTAATTGAATGAAAACCCACCAATCTTCACAGTAAAGACCATGCTTAACAACAGTTGATGCCTAGATTCTTTGAAACCCATCAATATTTCAGTGGCAATGATACTCATGTTAAAAAGTCATCTTTAGGAAGCCTGCAGGAATGGTAACAAGAAGTATAGGAACAGAGTCACTTTTAAGTATATTTCAGAACACCTCTTCTGACATCTTTCTTTCTGTTTTGCTCTCTTGGCCATATACACCACAACATGTGCCAGTTTATGAAAAAAAAAAAAAAAAAAAAAAAAAGATGCTTTACCCTTACCCTGTTAAGATCTAGTGATCTAGTTTTTCCTACCAGTATACAAGGAGTTCCCCTTGACTTCAGCAAGAATTACTACTGTCTTAAGAGAAAAGTGCCAATTCTCAAGGTTTGCTCAGCATCTAGTATTTGTAACAGCTATACACATGCTCCTTAAAACCTTCATAACAACCCCCAAAACTATGTAATTGCAAATGTCTTGTGTTCACTTTGAATAGAGCTAACTGCTTGGAAAATGGTTGCAACTACACTGTGTATGACTTGGGCCACATTTCTGCTAGCACAACGGTGGATTTTTTGTTTGGTTGATTAGTTGGTTTTCTTGTTTTGGTTGATTGTCTGCCTGATTTTTTATTTTTTTTTTTATTATTTTTTTTTTTCTGGTTCAAAATGCTTGAAATCATGTCAGAAGAGTTTAACAGCCCATCAGAACAAATATTCCCATAATAGCAACTAAGCTTTATATCAGAAAGGTCTAACTGTCTTAGACAGAACACTTGAAATTCTTAATACACAGAGAAAATGATGAAGAGACTAAGACTTGAAGTAAATGAGGGACATGAGTTTAATGACGGTGTAGTCACACATGCACTTAGAAGACATAGTAATTGATCTTGTAGAAATATCTAAAAACCCTAAGCAGATACTTGGATCAAATCACAGATATGATTATGGTTTTCCTTTTAGAAACCTCTTAAATCCTGATCCAAAAAATACTTCCTACTACATTCCTTTATCCTAGCAGACTATCTGAAATAAAATTATCGGGCACAAGCTGTAATACAGAAAATTCCATTTTAACATAAGAAAAATGTTTTACTGTGAGCATAATCAAACACTGGAAAAGGTTGCTGAGAAAAGCTGTGGAGACTCCACCTTTGGGGACGTTCAAAACCTTACTGGACATGAGCAACATGTAGTAGGTAATCTTGCTTTGAGAAGGGAGG